>NW_009697261.1:39734-44517 GCF_000703405.1 Apaloderma vittatum | reverse complement strand
AGGATTGGATTTTTTTTTTATCCACATACTATGGTTCTGGTAGGTATTGTTCTATTAACTTATTTGCCAACTTTTAATTCTAAGGAACATATTCATTAGATGCATTGGGTTGTCCATGGACATGAAATAGGAATTGTGTTCTGGTAGTGGGTGTGTTTTGGTGTTTCCCAGATGACAGGACTTTTGAGGTGGTCATTATCTTCCTTGTGGTTAGGTTAGACCTGCTTTTAAGATAATTAGTGTAATTGAGAGGCACAAAAAGAATGAGCATCATGCCAATGTGTGTGTATCTGCACCTGCTGAATTACAAATACCGTAGCTGATAAAGTTGTTGATGGACAAGAGAGAGCATAGCTAAGCCTAAAATTATTTTTCTCGGTTCCTGTTTCTGCAGGTTGTAGTAAAGCAAAAAGCAAGGGAGAGGTTAAGGTGGTAGTTGTACATTTCTATTGGCAAATAACTTAGTTTCATTGACGGTATTTGTTTCTTTTTGCAGGTCAAAGAATTTTTGAGCACCTTATAACCCTCTTTGAAGCGCAGACAGAGTCAAACTGTTCCAAACATCTGCGTGATCAAAGTCTGAAGTACAACTTCTGCTTTTATAGAAGGCCTCTGGAGAGGCAGGACTCAATCCTGTTGCTTAAAATGTGAGGAACAAACAAAGTTTGTGAATAGGAAATTTATCAAATAAATCAGTAGGTCTGTCCAGTATTGCATTAAGTAACACACACCAATTCTGAAGACAGTAGAATTTTAAGGGTTCCTAACTATTGCACCTGTGTCTAATTGGACCACTAAGTTCTCCTGGAGTATTTCATTGTATCTTTTAATTTATATTGTGCCCAGTAGCTATTTAATTTTCAGAACGGTCCTGGTTTTTTAAATTGCCTGTGTTTTTAACAGAATTGATTTGTAATGGATGTTTCATTATTCTGAGGAAGGAATAAGTAAAAACCATATTTGTTGGTGAGGGCATTTCAGTATAACTAGGAATTTTATTTTGTGAGGTACGAAAATATTGTCTGACCATTTTGATAGATGAACTTCTTGACAGAACGCATGGAATGATAGCAAATCCAATTGTGGCTGATAGTCTGTAGATAACAAAAAAGGTTTTATGTATCTTTTCATTGTGCACTGCAAACTAGGATATTAAGAGACTTTTAGTTCTCCAGCATGTTTGTTTGTCTTTTTCGTCCCCCCCATTTTTAATTTTTTTTAAGCTCCTAATAAAACTGAGCTATGGTTTTCTTTTTTTTTCTTGACACATCCTCTTTTCCTTTAGAGGCGTACGTTTGCACGATGGTTACTGTAAAGAAAAAGAAAATATTCCAAATGGTCTCCATCTGCAAAGGATGTATTTTTAAACCTTTCATTAATCATGTTTTTGATGTCAGAGGTGGCTTCCTGCTTTTATTCCAGCTTCTCCAGCTGTTTACTGGGCCTTCTGGGTGCTCATACAAGATACAGCAATATTTGCAGCAGGCTGTACTTTCTCATCATCTTGTGGGAAGAAGGGGAGACCTTTGTGGAGAAGCTGCTCTTCTAGTGCATCTTGTTTTATTAACTGAGCCAGTTTTTGTTTCAGGTGCAGAAAATATAAACTATACATGGTGCACATCTCAATTACTGTGTTTTATGAGCTGCTTTGTTCTGCTTTAAACATTTCAGAATGATTGCATAGTTGGCTTTTGAATGCAGGATTTTATTCTAAAGCATTTTATTGTCTGTTCTGGTACCTGTGTTACCTGCTAAATTGAGATGAAAATTCTTGCTTTGTGACTGGAATTGTGCTGGTGTTCTCTAACTGCTGACTGAAAAATAAAAGTGGTAAGATTTTTTCTTTTCAAGTGCTTAACAGTCTTGGTTCACTTGTTTCATAAAGAAATCACGTCGTAGATTGCTGGTACATGATAGTAGTACAAGGGAATAATTGAAGATTATGTATTTTTCATTGTGTTTGGCGTACAAGTTCTCTGAAATTTCTGAAATGCTGTGACTAGCTTCAGATTTTTTCCTGTGTGGAAAATGAAGTTATGAGATAGAGACACAGGAATATATAAAATAAAATTATGGCTTAGTGAGCAGTTAGAAGCGTTTTGTAAAACTTTTATGTTCCAGTTCAAAGCCATGGTAGTGTGGTAGGAAAATCTGGGTCTGGACTTTAAGGTTGTGTAGAAATAGGAAAGATTTTAAGATCTTTGCTCCAGAAATGAACTGAGGTGGAATGGATGAAGATTTATTTCAGATTTACTAGAAACGCATAGTAGAAGTCTTTAAAACATTCTTGGCAACAGTCTGAACAGTAACAACTTATTTTGACTAACAGTGCAATTATTCCTGCAGTTTCAGCTGTCAAAATGGTGGATTTAATTACAGGAATTGGAATAACAGTGCTCACTGCAAGGAATAAACAAGTTTGAGTTCTAATAAAGACTTCTTTTTAAACCCATCACAGAGGACACAGAAATTCTGTGGCAGGTTATCTGCAGCCCGTTCCAGAAAGCTTTACAAAATCGCTCACTGCCAAGTTTGGGTTTGAAGGAGCGAAGTCGTGACCAATTATTAGAATGTTTTTAATTGCTGCACAGAAAAAAACCCCAACAATAACCCCAGAGCCCCCACCCCTCCCGCCCCCGAGCTTCTCAGGGCTTTGAAAGTGGTTGGGCTGAAGTACATGAAGCCCCAGTTACTTGCACGTAGGGGAGACTCAGCACAAATGGAAGCGAGGATGTCCTCAGACTGCGCTGCCTGGGCATCAGCTTAAACCTCTCAGCTCTAACAGTGCCTCAGACTTTCACATTTGTCAGTATTCTTTCCTTTGCTTAAATTTATTCCTAAGCTACCACAGGTGGGATTGTTGTGTTGTTTCTTGTGCCTGTGAGAGATATGGAAGGTTTCTGAACCGATATCTACTGTTTGGTGATAATGATTTTTCAGTCTCGGTGTGCTGTGTCCGTTTCCCTTGGGTAAGAGATGTTTTGACGGAACTGACTAGAAGTGCTTGCTTGTTATAATCGAGCGTCATCATGATTGGGAACCGAAATGGGTATGTGGTTTCTGTGACTTTTTTCCAGTGAGGATAAAGATTAAAATACTGATTGATAGTATTTTAATTGCTGTGCAAGTACACGAATGAGTAATGGACATAATACTGCTTCATTTGAATTTCAGTCCTTTTAGTTGTTTTCTGTTTAGTGGACTTTAAGTTAGTTTTATATAAATGTTTCTTAGTACAGCAACCAATTTTGTAGGTACTTAATTTTGCATAAATTTCTACTGTTTTCCTTTAAGCAAATTTTGTAAGACCAGAATCGTTTCTAGACTGTGATTAGTATTGAGACTATTATGTTGTTTTTCCAGTAATTAAAGACTCCAGGAATCTGTTGGTGAAATGAAAATGACACAGGAAAAACTCACCATAAGCAGTTAAGCATAGACCAGGGAAGTATGTATGTAGTAATAATTCAGATCTTTGGAAAAAGCAGTGCGCACTTAATATTGATGAGTGTTTTCAGTGTAGCTAGGTTTTGGGACTTGGAGTTTGTTTTACCAGCTTCTGTAAAAACTTGCTGCATGACTGTGAGTAAAGTACTCGTGTCAGACTTTTATTCTTTAAAATATTGGTATCTCCTTGTCTTTCCAATATTACCTAATTAATCCTTCGAGCCTTGTGATCTGTTTTGTAGGTCTTGTATGAAATAATCAAGGCAGCCCTGGTTTTAGTTTTTACCCTGCAATGTTTTGAAGTTCTCGTGAAAGAGGCTGCTGCTCTAGAAAACATGGTCTAATTTTTTGAAGAGATATTAAAAGCCATCAGCACGGAATCAGTTATGTTGAAGTTTTTTCATTGCAAAATGAGGCCGGCGACAACTTGTTTGTGAGGAAATTAAACTTCTTACAAATTTAATCTTGAAATCAAAATTGATGGCAAAACCTGCCCTGCAGTCCTTGTGGCTGGTGGCAGTGACAAAGCTGTGTGCAGACTCTGCCACGGGGGGTCACCATGTCCCCAGTTCTCGCTTGCTGAGCTGGCTGCGAGGAGAGCATTAGTGTTTTAACAGCGAAGGGCTTTTAGTGTTTTAACAGTGAAGGGCTTTCGAACAGGTAGAGAAGAAAGAGGTCACTTCCTTGCTTTGCTAGGGCAAAAACATTAAACTGATGAATATGGTACTAAATGAGATCAGTCTTCATCTTTGGAGGGAGGGGAGTAAAGCAAGCCCCCAGTGGATTATATCAAAGACTAGAAAAGGCTGAGCTGACTGGAGGGGTTTTGACATCAGGTCTTCCGTGCAGCCACCAGCTGTTTCTGTTCTGTGCGTCAATATTGGCGCACGGCTGGTGCTAATCCTGGTGAGTCTGAGGGGTAAGGGCCTTCTAGTGCTGAGCTGTCAGGCTGAATGCAGGCGGTGAGCAGTACTCGTGCTGGCAGCATGCTGGGAAAATAACGCAGTTAAGAATTCTACCCACTGCAGTCACACACACTACTTAACGTGCCAAATATAAGCCTGAACTGACTATGGCTCCTCTGAAGTTCTGACAGAAACCCAGCAGTGACAAGGGATGTGCATTCCGTACTGTGAATAAGTGGCCGAGTAACGTATTTTACAATAGGTTGGTATTGAGCGTGGGTGTAAAATCAATGTAATGGGCAGAGCTGTGTTGTGGGCAGGTGACTTCATTGTTCTTAGGCCTAGGTTTCAATCCAGGGTTATTTATAACATGACAGCACCACGAATATGAATATAGTGGATGCGTAATTAGAATATAGGCTATTGCCCAT
>NW_009697261.1:37660-39703 GCF_000703405.1 Apaloderma vittatum | reverse complement strand
CCTGCTGACTGCTTTTCCCAATGTCTTAACGGGGTGTACGTTACGTATATCTAAGTTCAGAATGTCAAGGTAATCCAGCTCACACCGTGTATGTTTGCTGGCTAATAGTACTGACCGACTTAGGAAAAGGCAGTTGGTTCCTGGGAGTTGTTTACAAAGGTGTTCCCTCTGCAGCTAGTTCAGAGTCCATTCCTGCGCTTTCTCCAGACTTTTCTGTCCTGCATTCTGTTCTTTTCTCTCCAGTTTCCTTCCACGTTGTTGTGACTTGTCTTTTAATAACTGGGAAAAACATGATCTTGTACAAGTTGTAACACACTTGTTAAAGCCAAAATTTAACTAGTATGCAGCCTACTTGAGATTGGAGTTTCTGCCTCCGTTCCTGTTTGGTACTGTAGGTTCTCTTGTCCTCTTTTCTGAGCAGTTATCTGCCGTTAGCCCACCAGATAGCTGGAGTTCTTCCTAACACCTCCTGGCTTCAGCCTATGGGTGTATACTGGCAGCGTGCTCTTCTGCTTTTTCACGATATGTTCGTATTTTGCTTCCCGTAGTTTCTTCTGAGCAGTTATCTGCCGTTAGCCCACCAGATAGCTGGAGTTCTTCCTAACACCTCCTGGCTTCAGCCTGTGGGTGTATACTGGCAGCGTGCTCCTCTGTTTTTCACGATATGTTCGTATTTTGTTTCCAGTAGTTTCTTAAAATGATAGCTCTTGCTCTCTACGAAGTTTCCACTGCACCTTTGGCTTTGTCCTCTCTGTGGGGCTAACTCATGGCCCTGACCCTCTCAGCTGTGTACAGCAGCCTCAGGTCATTGACTGGTTTGTTGCAGCACACTGCTGGGCTGGATCAGCTGCTTGCGTCCTGTTTGTGCTGCCCTTCGGCAGGAGAAGACCTGCTGTCATTGAAAGCTTGACTTGATTTTTTTATCTGTCTGTTCCTGCTCTGCAATGCTGCTTGTGTAGTGGGGTTTGCTGCAATGGTCCAGCAGAGTTTGGTAGGTATTCCTTGTGTGCTTTTCCTTGTCAACAGTTTCTTGCCTGCGTCTGCTTTATTACTGCGCTATTGATTAAAAAGCTCGTTCAAGGGTTTCTGTCGCAGTCTACTGTGGCCACGGTCTGACAATTTAGGATGTTAGGGTGCTGTAGCTTGTAGCTTTTACAGTTTGCTTTAACTGCAGTTCTTGCTGGAGCATGCTTTAACCATTCTGGCTTCGGAGTGGCAGACTTGCTGTGTAGTGTGACAAAGCTCCACTTTGTGGAATTGAGCAATTAAGTCTTGGAGAGTTAACTGAGATTACTTGAGCCTGGGAGCTCTCCTTGGGCAGGCTCTGTTTTCAGCGTGCCTTGTGCTGTTGTGTGTGCATTTAGGGTTGAGTTCTTGTTAATGAGTGCCCCTAGTGTTCTTAAACATTCGGCTGTGAAGTAGGTTTTCATCTCATGTTTTCAGCTCTTACCTACTGAGTTTCACTCTCCGTCCTCTTTGAATGTCACCACAGCATAGCCAGAAGACCAGCTTTTCCGTGGAGGACAGTGTGTCACTTAAGGTCTAGTGGATGATGGTTCTGCTACTTGTGCTTTCCATCCTTTTCAGTGTTTAAGTATGGGTAGGAGTGATCTTTGACACTAAGATGCTATGGTGTGGAACTCTGGAAATTTTTGCTAATTCTATCTGCAAAGTGTTATGGCTGTAAGACACACTTCAACTTGTGTGATGAAGCTAGAATCTGGATCATGTTTGTGGCTATTTAGCTAATTTAAGTAATGACTTTTTAGGATATCTGTTAATAACGTATAGTTAGTCTATGCATGCAGTGAGGCTGATAGAATTGGTCCGTGCTGGAGATGAGTCATTAGCTCTGTCTGAAAATTTCCTTTTTTCCCAAGGTTATTCACCCATGATACACTTGAAGTGATAATGCATCTTAGTTCTATGTTTTATTGATGGTCTGCACTTGCCTGTTGCGCTCAGATGAGGACATCTCCATCATCTGTTTGCACTTTTGGCTTTAAATACTGCTGTTAGCATTGCTTCTGGGATTGCCTTTAC
>NW_009697261.1:4365-37650 GCF_000703405.1 Apaloderma vittatum | reverse complement strand
CCTGCTGGAATCATATTGGCAGTAGGTCAAAAAGCATTGCTGAAAACATAGCAATTCTCTTGTCTGCTTGCCACGGAGCATGGACTGAAGGTCTCTGGAGTTATTTAAGTTCCTCTGCAAATCGTCCTTTTAGTTACTTTCTATCTGGAATTTTTTCTGTCTCCAACTTGTGCAGTCTGTGAGGGTTTTTTTTGTTTGCCACTTGTATTCTCCTTGACTCTAGCACCAGCATATAACCTGATTCTCCTGCATCTGTCACGCTGCTACCCGTGGACCGAACTCTTGGCATTTCAGTTTCTCCCAACAGCATGTACAGGGGATGGTGATACCTGCACTGCTCTAGCTGTCAGTTTGCCTCCAGAGCTCCTGCGCTCTTGGGCTGAACTGCCGGCTGTTAACCATACTCATCCTTGTCTTGGATAGCTGGAGCTGCTTTACATCTTGGGAGACATTTTTGTAGGGGATTAGATATTTCCTGCAGTGTTTCCTGTCGACTGGAATACTAGGTCTGTTAAATGAGTCTCTCTTTTATTAGCAAATACTTAATGTCTCTAAGTTAAATGTACATGCTAGAATTCTCAGCCTCCTAATGTAAGTACTGATTTCCACTTCTGCTTCTTGATTTCATGGTATTACGTTTTGGGGTTTGGTTTCTTGGTATGTTTTACTAAAAGTCTTTGTAGTCTCTCTGTAAGAGAGCACTGTGTGTAACAAGGCAGGTAATTTGATTTTTTTTATTATTATTTTTAAACATTATTCCATGCAAAGTGTCTTTTTTTTTTTGGTCTTTTTTATTTAAGATAGAAGGCAGTTTTATTTCTTATATTTTTATCCTCTGTGGCCAACTCAGTGTATGTATTTCCAGGGAAGAAACCTTAGCAGCCAATGTTACTATCCAGATTTTTCCTATCATTCTGTTTTCTGCTCTGTTTCTCAAAGCCACTTGTTGTGAATGGAGTTAACTTTATGAGCTGCCAGTTTATTTCATGGATTATACACTGAATAACATGTTAGGACTCTGTATAAAATGTAGTTATCTTTATCTACCAGTAGACCCCAGGTGTGTGCACCCAAATGAAAATACTGTGCTTCAGGTGCTGGCCATGTGCCCTGCGGGTTTCTTGGTGAACAGGGTCAGTTTGGGAGCCGGTGTGACCCCTCAGTGTGACTTTCACCTTTGTTTTTCAGTGCTGTGTCTGACTTCTCTTAACAGTTGCACGATCACAGTACTGGTTAAACAATGGCTACTATGACTCTACGTAGTTTTGGTTTTAGGGCTTGTTTGGTGTCGTGGCTTGTTTTTTTTAAGGACACTGGGCTGTTTGTAAAATTAGCTTGAATCTGAAATAATAACCCAAGTGTTAGTATTGGAAAGTTTTTGGTTCTAGTTGTGACTGCTGACCCTGTGTGGTCTTGGACAGGTTACTTTTCTGAGCATGACTCCTGGGTAGCACCTGTACTGCTGATCGCAGTTCTGTGTTTTAAAATCTTTTATCTGTGATTGGATTGGCTAGGAAGAGTGGAAAGAGCTAGAGGGAAGTTGTGCTTTTTTTCTTTAAAGAGAGGGAGTTGAGGCAGATGGGGAAAGAAAAGGGAAAGAAAGATAAGGGAAAGAAAATTCGTTATGAGCCTTGCTGTAAGTAGTGCATAGATAGACCTGAAATGAAAATCGAGAAATAAAGAGATAACGAATGAGTCTAGTGTACCTTTATAGATCAATCAGATGTAACGCTAGCAGGGGCCAGGATGTAGTCTCTAAATGTTTGATGCTGCAAAAAAAATAGACCTCTGGGAAATTCAAAAAGTGGAAATATTTGCGTGAGATTTGTCAAAAGATATGCAAAGAGGAGGACTGCTTCTTCTACTAATATTATTTCTGCGAACTTTTGTCCGTAGTGATGGACACAAACTACTGCTGGAAGATGAGCAACTGCTTCAAAAGGCAATGTAGTCAGCTCTGGTAGCAGGGAGCAAGTAAATACTGCCAAGTGCCATCAACATTTTAATCTGATAATCAGGATATCTCTGCTGCTGATCATACTTGTCCCCTTACTAGTCAAACTTACATTACACTAGGTGACTGATATTTTGTGTATTTGTTAAGGAATCGTGATTTTTTTTTTTTAATAATACAAAATGAGCTCAAAAAGTGTTTTTGAAACTACATCAGGTTTTTTGAAACATAAATCAGGAAGTTAGGATTGTTATCTACTAGTGTGACAGCACACGACAAATAGTAACAGTACTACCCCACCCTTGTTAGAGAGGACTAAGTTGTGGCAGAATGTGGAGTGGATTGTCCATTTTCTGCGTGACCTTGGACATCAGGGATTGGAACAAAATCTGATTTTGACTTTAACTATGGCTTTGGACTATACAGTGTTCTTTACTGAAACGACTGAGGAATGGGCAATGACCTGAATAAAGCAGAAGATGTCACGTAGCACGCTGTATGAAAGAGTCGAGGGGAGACTAGACCAAGTAGGTTTATAGATGTTGGAAGGAAATCAGTTGAGTTTTACTTCCAGATTTGGAAGTACGATGCTGAAAGGTCTGCTTTTCTGTAGAAGACAACTGTACACATTAAAGCCATGCTCTAAGGGCTATTGCAATATATCAAGTTGGCATCCTGTACCTGCCAGAAGGAAACAGGGACAGAGTGCAGTTTAAGGTAACCCCTGTAATGCTGCAGCTAGAATGATCTGTGTCGCTAACCTCCGCTACCTTCAGCAATTGCCAAATCCTCACTGTTCAGAGAGCAGGTGGGTGCCGAGTCCCTGCCTTGCCAGCGACACAGCAGAACTTCTGTTCTGGCTCCCACGTGCTCAGCGGTTGAGGGAGCAACAATGGCAGAAAGAAAACGTAAGGGGAAGTCGCTTGAGAAGTTTTAATATCCTTGCTTTTCTCTCGGCCTGTGTACAAGGTCTACATACTCTGAATCACTTACCAAAGGAAGCGTTTGGTGTTTTGCTCCTTGTGGATGATGGCTGGTGGGAGTAAGGAGACTAGTGATAATGAAGTTGGTCCTGCTCTGCCCTGTCAGTTCCACATTTAGACCTGGAGATGATAGCACAAGACTACTACTTCTGGGTAATGCAAGTAGGACAGAAGAGTTTTGAGGGGGCTAGATTCTCCAGGGATGGTGGTAGGGTCAGTGATTTACACCCCTGATGGACTTAGTGAATAAGATCTGCTTTGAAGGGGATCTACTGATTTTTTTTTTTTTATATGCCAAATAAACATAGATTCAAGAATGAAGAAGGCTGTTACAGATCTGGCAGGCTCTTCTGTCTTGTGCCTTCTGCTGCCAGAGTTCTCTCTGTGGGTGCAGGTTTTGACTGGTAGCGCTGAAGGAAGGACTTGGGGCAGGAGTGCATGTTCACCAGAAATGACCTTTGCTGGCCTAAAGCGAGGAAGAGCTGTACTGACGTTTGCTCACAGCACAGACCTGGCCTCAGTATAAAGGTCTGCACAAAGCTATTTATTTGAATTAGGCCTTAGTTAAGCACATGTTGTAAGAGAACGAGGGTTTGAGTTGTTTGTTGTTTTATTTTTTCCTGGCATGGAGCATTTTGTCCAAGAGGAACCCATCAAGTTAGTATGTGTTCTGTTGTTTGGGTTTTGCTCATTTTCTTTTTTTGTAATAGCATCTCACCGTTAGGAGAACATGCTCAGAAAGGACTTAGGGAAAGGTAATTTTTGATTCCAAATTTGACAGTGTTTTTGAGCTTCTATTCTCTCTGTTTCATGTCTTTAATTTGGTAGGGTGAAAGGAAAAGTGATCTCTAATCCAGCTAAACACATCTGACTCCAAACATCGGTTTATCTGAGATGGAGATAGGCAGATGAGCTCTGTGTAAATGTTTAATGAAAGGGGTTAGAGCGGTGGTTTGCTCTGACACTCATACAGTTTGAAGTACTTGTCTCGTGCTCTAGATGGAAGTTTTGTGTTTTTTATTTTTTTTCCTTTTTGGTATTTTAATTCTGCTGAGTTTGAGAATAAATGTATTCATTATTTTAAAAGTCACTTATGTGAGATGGGGAAAGGAGACGTTTAGCATAGAAGAGCACAGCCTGGTTCTGCTCCAGTAGGAGTGACGTCACGAGGGGCAGAGCTGGGCTGATTCCCTGGTTTTGAAACAGGTTACTTCAGAAATGGGGAAACAGTATTGTTGAGATGCTAAGATGCGAAATATGCTGCAAATATAAATAACGTGGACAAAAATTACTTTTGTTTCTGAAATATACATTGCTTTGTAGTTTTTAGAGATCCATTTCACCATAGAGCCTCTTAGCTTTTCATCTGTCTGTGAGGAATTTGGTGTGTTTAGATGTGCCTAAGCGAAGGAAAAGAGTGTTATGACTCCCTTGTAATGAATGGATTTGATTTTAATCCATGTAGAGCAGCGAGTCTT
This sequence comes from Apaloderma vittatum, assembly GCF_000703405.1. Taxonomy (NCBI): domain Eukaryota; kingdom Metazoa; phylum Chordata; class Aves; order Trogoniformes; family Trogonidae; genus Apaloderma; species Apaloderma vittatum. Next base: position 33,235 of record NW_009697261.1, on the reverse strand, counting down.
TTAGAGGCTAGTGAAAATTGCCCCAGCTCCTTTTCTGATTTCTTCTGTTTTCCTAACTAGCGTTACAGATTGCTTACTGCGGCACTGTGCTCCTTGCCCCTGGCATAATGTTGCACAACCACCGTCTCCAGTCACTTGCAGCAATAATTCTAATTAAATTGTTTATCGGTGTTCACCTATTTATTTGTTTAAAGCTGAATGAGTTGGATAAATGTCTTTTTGAGTGGCTCAAGGAATAAGTTCATTGACAGTAGAGAGTTATTAAAAGGCTATTTTAAGAACTTAAAAGTAGCTTTGCTGAACTGTAGGTTTGTTTAGATAGAACAGGCTCCGTCAAAACAGGTTCCACTGAAACAATTTTCACCTGATCATAGATTGATTGATTCAAGTGAACTACTTTCTCACATGCTTGTAGCACAGAATCACATAATTTACTTTCTGTGCGGAATTCTATCTGTTAAGAAGTTCAGATTTTCCGTGTATTTTGTTACAAAGGTAGCTTGCAGCCTTTGTAATCCTTTCCTGCAGCTCCATCCTCCTGAACCCTTTACATTTCTTGTCTTTTGTGACTTGTTGGCTTCGGTTGACATCTTTGTGGAATTTGGCCTTCTAGGATTGAAGGGATTGTATTTGGTGGTTGGTCTCAAGAAGGGACTCTGCCAAGGGACTCACTGTACCTTTCTTAGCATGAGATTTTTCTATTTTTGCTTATCCCAGATAACATGGTGTGACCATAACTTGGGGAAATCCCCGTCAGCTCTACTAGATATTTGGGTACCACCTCGAAAGGAGCAGAAAAGACTTCCGCTAGATTCTCATCAGATTTATCATGTCATTTGCAGTTTGTTGGGCAGCTCCTGTTTTGGTATGACATTGCCAAGTTGAGTTTTCTTGATGATTTAGGAAAACTGTTTATTTTTTTCCTCCCAGTCTAGGAACAATTGCTCATCTTTCCTCATCATCGAGGCAGCTGGTTGGAAGTAGGCAAAGATTTTGCAATTTCTTGAAGCCAACTGTTCTTTCCCTGCTGAGAGCCCTCTAGCACTCTCTCCTTATCTGTCCTAGCAGAAAAACGCAGCCTTGTGTTAACATGCTTCGGTTCATTTCTGTCTCTCACTCAACTTCACCTGGCATGGTCCAGAATCAGTCTTTACTCTTACTCAAGGATTGTGTGTAATTGGGCTTAAACACCTGTCTTTTTGTCATCAGGGGATGTCACCTATCTCGCTTGACACCTCTCTGTGTAAACTGTCGGTCTGTTTTCTCAGCCACGCTTAGATTTGCAAAGGAGCGTAGCTTCTGTGTGAGCAAATAAGGCCAAGTCGCTGGGGCTCTCAGAAATGTTCCCTGCCCAGTGATGCCAGTTCAGCCCCTGACAGATATTGCCACATTCCGTATGGGCTTTAGAAGGAGTTTCTAGGTATTGCAGTGTTTAGGAAAAAAATGTGCCTCCAGCATTTAGCCAGTTTGTAGTCAGTCAGGGATTCCAAATATGGATTATTACTCGCTAACCACAAGCGACGTAGTCACTGCTGAGTAATCATAACAGCTAATTATGGTCTCAGTTTTTGCTGTCTCATGGTTGCCTTTCCTGTAATCTCTTAGTACGTGGGGTCTGGGTTTTGGTTTTCTTCTGTAGAAAGATTCTCTGAACATTTTCTTTAAAAAAAATTGATTCAACTCGTGTCTGTCCCAGGTGACTGAGAACCAGTGAGAGTCATTGTCCGTACCTGCTCTCTGCTGCCTCTCTCTCAGAGAGCTACCCTGACTGCTCTATGATGCCACTGACACATCCACAGCTTGCCTGAGAGTAGAGTATTCCCCTACACTCTCCCAGCACTCTGACGAGAAAAAAGCCGTTACGTGGAGACAGTTTCACCATGTAGATTTGGAACTGAGACAATTATAGTAGCCAACATAGTAGCAAAAGCATGGCTGTTTATCCAGGCCCTTGCACCAGGAGATGACTGAGCTTAAAGAGCCATTCTAGGGTTGTTTAGAGCTTTGGGATTTCTCAAACTGAGTGTGAGGTATGTGACTGCCCTGAGCTCCTGTTTGAGTTGCGAATGTCTTCACGTGCTTGCTATGTAAACAGATATTCAAGCTCTGGAGCTGTGTTTCTCAACACTAAGGAGGCTGATTCTGCACGTTCCTGTTGGGTCGGTCTGAATTTAAGACATACATCTTGCGGTTTCACACATCAAGCAGAGAAGAAGGTGACAAGGTACCTGGAGCTTCCCAGGCAGCCTGCCCTGGGTGTTGTGCGTAGCAGGCAGATGTAGGGAAGCTTGGCTTTAGGAGATGGAGTTTAAGACAGTGTGATTGGGGTGCCTGGCAGTACCTCCTAAGCTGGAAGATAGCGCTTGGTTTTGGCTGGTGGTCACTCTTCAAGCAGTCATTTGAGAGACTCAGCAAACTGGGCGTTACAGCTAGATCTTGTTTGGTGAGGATGCTAGAGGGATGCTTTTTGCACTCTATAGCCTTGGAGAGCCAGGCTGTGTGAGAAAGGGCTGTCAAAGTGTGCTCTGGGTGGAAGGAAGCTAACTCCGAAAATATTCTCATACCGATGTATGTGAGTGTTGTCCCTTGTGCTCAGCTGGATTTCGTGGATTCAGCCACTGATGTGACAGTTTGGGGTATGTGTGTGTTGTGGTGGGTTTTTGTTGTTCCGTTTAGCTACTGCTGCCATAGGGCCTGTTTTCTTTGCTTTTACTTCTTTTCTCCAGTGAGAGTGGTTTAGGAATAAGACTATCAATCTGATGCTTTAATGATGGCTAAAATAACCTTGATCTCGCAAGATCTTGAAATCATAGCAGCACAAACCACCTGGATTCATCCATTGCCTTGAGAGTCCTTCCTCCCTTCCCTACTTGTTAAGAAAGGGCTGAATGTGTGGCGTTAGCTGTATAAACATGGATAGGCAGGAGCAGAAGCACAATGCTTGTGATACAGTAACGATCTAACTGCTTTCATCAAGCCTGGAAAGGAAAAACAAAAGTTGTTGTTGCTCTGTGATAATAAGCTGCTCTGGTGTCCTGATGTGAATCCACCTTCAGCAGAGCCCCAGGGCCTGCACAACTAATTGAGAAGAGTTTTAAGCTAAACCTGGCTCTGTGCTGTTTCACCTGGCAACTAATGGTCCTCTTTTTTTTTTTTTCTTTTTTTTTTTCCTTTTTTTCTTGCAGATTGTCCCTGGGCCCTTTCCAAGGCCTCTGGGCACAAAATAAATAATCACTTTTATTTGTCATAGGCACCTGTACAGCTCCCTGTATGGCTGGCAGTATCTGAGGCTCTTGCAATCCTCCAGTGTATGCTGCTGTAAAGCTGAAAGGTGACTTATTCCAGAAGTACAAAGAAACAGCAGAAATGCATCAAAGGTAACGGAAGAAGTCCACAGCAACAGCTGTGGTTGTTTCTTTCTGACCAATCCACAACCAGTGTAATGCTTAACAACTTCAATATTTTGGTTGGGTGCTTCAGAGCTTGTGGTTACATGACGGGAAGTGAGGAAAAACAAACTGGTTTTATAGTGTCGAGGCGAACAGACATCTTCCAGTGTGTTTGAGATTTGGCTGTGGGCTGAGCAAGTGTGTCCTGGGTTTGTAGACTGGTGGGAAAATAACTTGTGAGAAGAAGTGCTGCAGTCCTGTGAACCTAAATGAAAGTGGGATTAGACTCGCGGGTTGTTGCGTGCCTGAGTAATGCTACAGAAGAAAAGGATAACTGGTCCCTGCAGAGTGTAAAATGTGGTGTTAACAGTGGGACACTGTGTCCCTGCTACTGTTACGAAAGGTTTTAGCTCAGAGACCTGTCAGCATTTAATTACAGTTGACTTTTCAAACAGCCTTTTTTGTAGTTAAAAGAGCTTTTTATTATTAAATCTGCACTTACCTGCACAGACTCAGGAGTCTGGAGTGTTTGAATTGGCTGCAGAGGCAATTAAGCACCTAAATCCTTTTTGAGATGAGATCATGCTAGGTCTTTCCATAACAAGGGTGTACAGTGTTTATTCCTGCTTTTTATACAACTGCCATTTGGGGTGGTTCTAGTGGTGTGTGGTAGGGGTTTTGGTTTGTTTTTTTTCTGTTTTTTTTTTGTTTGGGTTTTTTTTTAATGGTCTTCTGGCTCAACTAACTACAGCTAACCTCCTTTATTGCTACAGCCCTGTGACTGTTGCCTTATAAAGCACCTGGGCGAAATTTGGTCTAACAGTGATCTTCCTTCAACATATTGTTATATCACCTTGAAAAAGTCAGAAAGATAACCCTTTGTCCTAGGTAAATTATAGAAAGGAGAGCAGCGTAAGTAGGCCGGGTTACTATTTCACAGAATCAGTGTGTGGGTTCACTAGTAAGGGGAGTAGGTCACCTCAGATGGCTCTTGGAGAGAGGAAATGTTTGGCTAATGGAGTCCAACCTTTGGAACAAAAAGTCCCACAAACAGCCTGGCTCTATCTACTTAAACGTAGCTGATTTCCTGAGACCATGTGGTGAGGTAGGAACAGGGATAGCTCCGAAAGTCATGCTGCTGTGGAAACTGTCCCTTCCTGCTGTGGTTTCAGGCAGCAGCCAAGATGTACTGTAATGATAGGTGGGATCCAAACAGCTGATGAGTGACTTGAGCTTGGATACAAACTCTTTAGATTTTTGTTCTCAGCCACGAAGCAACTGATTTGGATGCCCAAACCAGACTAATTTCAGAGGACGGGGCTGTTACATGCTAAAAAGGAACAGTTTATACTGCAGACAATAGGAGTGTCATCTGAAAACTAATGTTTCTCTCTGTCTTGACATGACAGTGATTAAGATATTCTGTGGTCTGAAGCACTCTGCGACCAGCAGATGGCAAATTCTGTCTTGGAGGTGTCCTTGAGCTTTTAAACCACGTGGAAACTCCCTTGGTCACCAACAGGTCACCTTTATCACCAACAGGTCTTCCATGACATAGGGAGCAGTTGAGAGCTCAGAACTGTTGGAAGCTCTCTGGTTTGCTGTTTGTTTTTTTTTAACTTAGTTTCTAGTTATGATTTTTCAGTTTTACATAGGCTTAGGTTCTTTTTCAGTCAAGTTCTGGATTCTGTAAAATTTGCAGCCCTGGAATCATGCAGTATGAGAAGATGCCTGATGTTGCATGATTTATTTATTTATTTTTTAATATAAACACCTATTAATGCATAGCTTGACTTAAATGACAATCTTTTTCCCCAGAACATTTTGTGTACACATAATATAATACTGGTTCATATCGATGCGCGACCCCACTACCAAATGCAGGTGGCTCACAAGCATTTGACTACATTGCCTGGTAATTCCTGGTATTTTTCTCAAAGAATTTATAACACAGACTCATCTGTGGATTACTCACCAAAAAAAACTTGGTATATCGGGGAAACCCTCACAAGGCGCTTACACTTTAGAGAGGTACACAGAATGAATTCGTAGCTCTTGGAAGTGTTGCCTGGAGAAGGGGCCGCTGGAGGGTGCTGTTGTCTTCTGGTTGGCCAGCTTAAAAACTGGTTACTCGAGGCATTCCACGTGAGAGAGTCCCGCTAGAAAACTAGTCCTGTTAAAAAAAGTAAGGGTCCAGGATTCAAGACTGACGAGCATGGTGGTGATGTGTAATAATGGCATCGTATTTTATGAGAAACTTATGCCTCCTGGTCAAGAAGGGAAAGTTCAAGTAGCATGGCTAGTTGCGAGTGTTTGGGAAACTGGAATTTTAAGGGTTGTGAAATGATGAACAAACAAGTAAATGTCACCACCAATCTGGATAAAAACCCCAAGTCTGAAAAGTAGCAGGTAAGGATTTGGTGTAAACCGATATCTTTGAGCTTTCACAAAGTTGTCATTTTTTATCTCAAGTGAGTTACTCATCTGAAAATCGAAAGAGCAATGAAGTGTTAAAAAGGAAGGAGAAGTCAGAAGTTGTTTTAGGAAGACAGTTTTTCCCAGAGAAGATGAGCAAGTGTATCCATGCACTGTAAGAGGGAGTCTACACACAGGCTTTTCCCGAGGTAAGGAGTAATAATTCAAGAAGCAAAGCTATGTGTATGTACAGCTTGTGGAGTTACTGAGGTCAAACCGGAAGCATTTCGGAGAAATGTGATGCTATGCTCTTTGAAGACTTGCATGGTCTGACTTCATTCCATTTGTTAGCCTGGAGGAGCAGAACTGCGAAGTTAGAGCCTCAGATCTGCTGAGGCAACCAGTGTTAGCATCGGGGATTGCACAGAGCAAGGGTTCAAATTGGAGAAGACCATTGTTTGGCTCTAGGTGACGGTTTGAAGCTGTGTCCTTAAAGAACGTACTTTACAGCAGAAAGTTTTCAAAATTTCATTGCACTTTTACCATGTGTTTTAACTAGGGCCATTGCTAGTTGTCTGCATGGTTAGGAGTTAAAAGGAAAACTGGAATGGTGTTTATGACACAGTGTGTATGTTTAAGGCATGAAGCTCTTTGAAGAGGAAGAGATTAGAATTGGTCTGCTTCCAAAATCCAGTTTTAATAAACCATGTGTGATGTCATAAAGGAATTATTTCCTCCTTCAGTTTGTTGCTGTTCTCATGAAAAGACCATGTATCTGTGTATATATGCCTATGTACATGCGTGTGCATGTTTCATCACCACTTTGTGCAGAGTTGTAGGATGCTGACAGTTGTGACCTCTGGATTGTAAAAATCCAGTTGTAGAATGCATTGACTTGCCTCCTCTTGTTTTGCTCGCTCTTCACCAGTTTGGCTAACTATTCTCAAATTACTTGAATCTCAAGAGAGTTTGTGAAAGGTGAGAAGGCAGAGGTTTAAGCATTTACTGCAGGAATTGGGGGCTAGCTCACTGTCTGAGCTGAAGTGCTTGACTTGCAGTTAATGCTTCCAGGGCTTTGTTTTCTCGGCAGAAGCTGCTGAGGATGTCATACGTGGCTGTTTTGCCCCCTAGCATTCAGGGAAGAGCTAACTCTGCCTTTTCAGCTCATAGTCCTGGCATTCCTTGTTAAAAATTCCTGACTGACTACTTGAAGCTTTCCTTGTTCATGTCTGTGCAAAGGCTTAGGAAAGTTATTAGGAGCTAGTGGTAGCCAGAGGGCTGATAACGCGGCTGAAAGTAAATGATGAGATGGTGCAAGGTGTCACTCTGCTTTTCAGAGTGTGCTGTCAGCTATTCTGCCTGCTTGGTGGTGTCTGGGCAAAACATGGCTTATTCCTCTGTAAGAGAGCAATGCTTAGTGGTACAAGAAGTATTAGTTTGTTACCGACTGCGTTTGTTTTCTCTATTCTCAAATGACAATCTTGGGCTACATGTGCTCTGGTTGCTATGGCTTCTGTGATCTTGTCTAAATAAAAAGATAGAGTTCTTTAAAGTTGCTTTGAGAACAAGTCTGAAATACGGTGTATTCAGAGTGGCAGTGGGATAATAAAGATTCTGCTCAGCCAAGCAGAAGCGCTGATTCCACAGTAGAGCGCTGTATAACGGTGAGTTCACTTGTAGCTTCTAGTGATGGAATTTCAAGTTGTCTCATGTTTAATTAGTGCATGAAAGATAACACTGAGGAACTAAATGTGCTTTCCTTGCCCCTCTCATTTCCTTTCTCAACCAGACCGCATCACGATACACTGGTTGTGGGCCACGTGTTTGTATTGTCCTGCTCTGGCCAGGAGGGCATCTGTGTTCTATCATGCAGCTGCCCAGAAAGCCCCTTGGGTTGCTGGCTAGAGGCAGCTGTGCGGGTGACGAGATGCTGCTGGTAGAGGGGTGAGGAACCGAAAGAGGATGTGGGTCACATTTTTAAAAATTTCTTGATGGTGGATGGATTATGGCACAAGGCCACTGGAAAAGTAGGCAGCGCTTCAGGTTTAGTCATGCCCTGCGCTTATTATAGTTCAGTTGTGGGATTCCACCAGCTTGCCAGCTGCGAGTGCCGATGGTTAGGTAGTCATCCCAGCAGCAGAGCCATCTGCCTTGTGGGTGGGAAGAACCTCTGATGGCAGCTCGGAGGCACTGGCTGAGAAGAGCAGATGCCCAGACAAATGAGATGCTAATCTGGTATCATGCCAGCCGTGCAGGACAGGGATTGTTGCCAGGCAGGTGTCAGCAGACCTGGTGGCCACCCACAAGAGGCATTCCTCTACTTCTGCCAGTGCTAGCCTTGCTCTCCCAAATTAGTAAACGCCTGGGCAAAGTGTGAATAGAAATAACATAGCCAGGAATTCTAACTCTGCTATGCCTGGGTGCGTTGTGGGGGTCATTGGGAAGGTTAATGCAGGCGTTTCTGCAGAGTGAGCTGCATGCGGGAAAACTCGTCTCCCCAAATTCCTGCCTGCTTGCTGAGCTTTGACTGCAAGACTAGCGAAGAGAAAGCATGAAAAAGCTCTTAAGGGAATGAACAGCAGGATGGGCTTAGGAAGGACAAAGCACTATGCTGAAGCTTGCTTTTCAGCAGCCGGTATCTTCTAATATGAAATTACAGCCCAAAAACGTAGACAAAGAATATAAAAATAGAGTGGTGAAAGTGACTTTCAAAGCTAATGGCTAATTTTGCTTTCTGTTTTTGACTCTGCCTGGAGTTAACTTGGAATTTGCTTCACGAAAACATCATAGCTGCTTGTTTTTGAGCATCAGGCTGGTGTATAAATACGAGCTTAAGTCTATTTATGTAAGCATCATGCAGAGTATTCTCACTGAACTGTTACAACTTCCTGGTAATTGTGTCGTTCATTTTATGGCCAACTGCATTTAAGAATGACCTCTTCCTGATGTGGTATTTAGTTGACTCTATTTCAGTATATAAACTCCCCAGCTTAGCAATATGAAATTTGCCTTGCTTGCATAATGTTCTGAAACCCCCGTTAGAACAGAGAGAAGCCTATAACTTTGTGTGATAATTCTGATTTATTAACTTGGGGTAGACATAAACTTTCTGACTGAATCTTGATAATGTTTGTCTTAAATAGAGATGCAGGCACATGTATATAGGAGACCTAGGATCTGTAATAAATACAGAGCCCATAAATATTTGGGAACTGTTTCATCCAATTCAACCTTTAACACTTCTTTTAGTAGTGCTAAGTTGAAAATAACTTAAAACAAATCTAAGAGAACAGTGTAGGAAAATGGATGTCTAAAAGACCTTTTGAGCAGATGTCCAGTTGCTTGCTTGCTTGCTTGGAAAATGTGTCTCTTTGAGAGTCATTTTGGCAGTTTAGAGTGAAATTTTTCTAACGGGAGAGACAAGGCAACCAACGTATACTTGCCGCTGGAGCTGTGTTTCTAGCCTTGAGTTTTTACCTTTTCACAAGGGAGAGGAAAATTCATCTTGTTTCTGTGTCTGTATTGGTTTGAAGGACTGAAGGTGTTCAGGACGATTGTTAAGTGGAAAGCTAGCGGCTACAAACTTATTATTAAAAAAGAAAAGTACTTCTAGGGTTTAGGATTCTACATCTGTAGATTGTGGTGGTGCAGGCTTAGCTAATAGTACTAACAGCAGTGTTTTCAGATTCTTCATCTTTTGTCTTCTTCCACTGAGTCAGCATCTATTTCTGTGTGAAAAGTCATAACACCCAACACCTTAAAAGGGCTGATGCCTACAACAATAAACAATTAAAAGGAAAAACTCCACTAGAAAATCAAAGCCAAACTGAGCTTCCAGTTTTCTGATGTCCTCGATAACAGGAATAACAATAAAGGTCATGAGAGCTCTGTCATCCCGAGATGTGATGTTGCTTGCTTAGAGAAGTGGACCCTGCTGAGGCTCAGATCAGGTATGTCTGATAAGGGCGATGGGACAGCCGTGTTTATTTCTAGAATGTGTCAGAGAACCTGTTTCTGGTCCTTGCTCTTCTATGATGGTCAGGTATTTATTTACATGGTCGGAACCTCAATGGCTTCTCCCATAACATGGAGTTAATGTGTCTGAACACTTCGTACCTTTCCTTCCCGTTTTGTGTGGTGACAGCATGAGATCTGAGAAAGGTGGAAGGGAAACGAAAAAGGACGATTTCATCTTGCTCTTAGTGGCACATTCTTACCCCCTTTCTCACAGCACTGCTGTGGAGGGGACCAGGACACGTTCGGACTAAACATGAGACCTCTTGCTACTTTCCTTCCTGCCCTCAGTAGAGTTTAGAGAGGTTATTTTTTTTGGTAGGTGACCAGATCTGAGGTCTGGTACATCTTTGGATGTATTGCTTTAGAGGACGCTTTGTTACCTTTCAAGGAAATAAATTTTAAATATTGATGTTGTAAAATATAATGTTGGGAGGATATTGCATATTATAAAATATTACAGTGATGCAGTGGACATGAGAGTCTGTCAAACCATCTGTAAAATGGTCAGAGTTACGGTTTTTGCTTTGTGTGCTAATCCATTCTGAAGAAAACAAAGGAAATGAACAGTCTCGTTGATAGCCTTACCCTGTGAAGAAGGTGTGTCTTGAAAAACCTAAATGGAGAAGCATGTATCTGAGCCTGGATATTTCGTGTATTTGTGCTGTTCTAAAATGTTAACAGCTAATTTGAAAATGGGTTGAGAGCACTACATTCTGATTTGAAGTGTGGACTATATATATAGAAGTCAGTGACCTTTTCAAACGGAAATAAGTAACAGTAGGGAATCTGAACACACTAGCACAACCTGTTACTGCAACACCTTCACTTTCTCCTGTTGGAAATTAGAGAAGAACTAATGAGGTGTAAATTGGAAAAGGTCTTCAGTTTAGAAATCGGATTTCAGATTATTGGAGTTGTGCTTGTTTTGCCTTTTTAGATTTTTTTTGTGATTTGAACTGGCTGTGCAGCCAGAAATATATAATACAGTAGGTTTTGTTACCTCTGTCCTCAGTGGGCTCAGACAATGTGGGACAGAATGTTCAAGTGCAATAAAACTTACCTTAGTTGTGTTACTGATAGAATGCCAGGGCAGGAAAAGAAAAGCTTGCTTTTTTACACCGCAGACTAAGTTTTCCGTCTTATTTCAAGCCCTGCTTGAAACTCAAAGTTGCTGTGTTAGATGATGGTAGTAGCTTCAAAGTGCTCAGGATTGGAGGAGGAGTTACAGTCCTTCAGGGCTGAAAAACTGTTTTCCTCTTCTTGACATTAAGTCACCACCAATTTATTAATTGGGAGAGAAATGGAGCAGGGTGAGAGACTTGCATCAGATGCTGCCTGTGAGAATGTTTCTGTAGTGCTAGATGGAGTGTATGGCAACCTGAAGGCGCATAGGAAAAAGTTAAACTCTGAAGAATTAGCAGGTTTTCCTACCAGATCATGCCTGTAAGACTTAAGTGAGCACTTCAAGAATAAGGGAAAAGACTGGATTTTGAAGCCCAAGTTCAGGATCTCTCCTAGAACCTGCAAGAGAGGTACTGGGACTGCTTCTGTAAGCAAGGGCTTTTGCAAGGATTATGAAGAACATGGTTCAGTTGGCAAGGGAGAGGGAATATGCTGCTTAGTACTTGATGGGAAGTTACCAGCAAACGTTAGAAAACTGTGAAGTCTGGGTACTTTTGTAGTTCTAGGTATTTTTCTGTATAAAGCCAAAGACAGGCTGCTGTTGTAACACTTCCAGGAATGCTTGGTCACCAAATAAATGTGGATGTTCAACATCACTTCAGCATTATACCTGCCTGACTGATTCAGTAAGAAATGTCTGAATTGTTCCACTTGCTGCTAGGATGCAGCCTGTTCTGGGAGACACGGTGAAGCGCAGTCAGCAGCTGCGGGAACTGCAGCACTTTGGGACTTAACAGGAGGAATTGATACAGCTGCAGTGCAGTCCTAGGTACAGGGTTGTGACTCCAGCGTTATGCCATTGGACAGAGGAAAAAATACACGTAATCTCCTTTTCCTTAAGTCTGTGGGAGGTGTGTTCAGTGCCGTTTGCTACCACAACATCTTTGGCAGCAATACGAGAGGCTGTGTTAATTAGTGATCAAAACTGCTTTTGGAGAAATTTAGCTACCCAAGGGCAAGAGTGACTCACTCTTCATGCCGTCGGCTTAAGACACTGTTCGGAGCGATTCAGAGGAGAATGGGCTGGCCCTGGTAAATCTTGCTGCCTGTCCTTTGCTTGACGTTTTCAAAGAGATCCTCTTTCAGGCTTAAGTAAAATCTACTTCTCTTGGAAGACAGCGCAAGGTGGGAAATGTTTATGGAGAAGGATGAGCTTGTTCTCCCTAAGAAGCAAGAATGCCCCCCACCCCACCGAAGTTCTCTTAGATTTAATTTCTTTAGCTGACACTTTTCATGGTTGTGCAGCTCTGTGATTATCACAGACTAGTTGTGGTGTGTTCACGATAAGTTTGTGGTTAGTTTGAGAGGGCTTGATACTTGTATCATCCCCATACTTGTGCAGGGATGCTGGTGCACAGACACTGAGTAGTGTGCCTGTAGCTACTCATATTAGTGTGACAGGTGGTGTATTTTTTTATCAAATTATCCAGGGTCAGGAAAGATGGTTTATGTTTTCCTGTAATACTTTGAGGATCTTTGAAGGTCGTTTTCTTGATCTCTCAGAGAAACTTTTCAGAATTCCGACCTAAATGTTTTAGGTCTCCCTTTTTCAAATGTATTTATTATCCAGGGTCAGGAAAGATGGTTTATGTTTTCCTGTAATACTTTGAGGATCTTTGAAGGTCGTTTTCCTTTTTCAATGTATTTAGGCAGAGGAATGTGGTGAGTGCATTTAGATTTTGCTTTGTGTGGTTGCCGTGTAGTGTTTTCTGTTCCGGCTGCTCAGACATGCAATTGGTATTGCATGAATGTCATAAATTAAATTCTCTAGGTTGCAGTGCTCGTGACACATTCTCGCTGCTTTCTGGTATTCAGTAAAACCAGTGGGCTCGAAATAAGTAATGTTCAACTGCTCTAAATTTAGCATAAAATTAATTTAACTCGTTGACTAGTGTTATTGTTCCAAAGAGCGTAACATAACCCAAGAAACCAGCAGGACTCATAAACGTGTTCTCTTGGAGGGTGATCACACAATATCCACCATAAACTGTTGTCTGTTGCTATGATACTATCAGAGAAGATCAAGTGGTGGATAAACATTGCATAACTCATCAAAGAGATCAAGGAACTTCTGTAGGTAAGGGATGGAAGTAATTGTGGGTTGGTAGAGGTCTGGGGAGGGGTAAGGTCTGGGACTGGAGAGCAGTTGTGTGCTAAGAAGTCAAACAGAGGTACATGAAGAACCTGGGTGGCGGAGGAAAGGAGAGGATGACATAGCGTTTAAGCCTCGTAGGCAGGGAGGAATAGACATCCTAGCTCTAGTACTGGCAAAAATTCTTGTAGGAATCTCCCCACGTGGCGCTTGATTTTGATCCCATGGTGTGTTAGAAAGATTTCTTCTCCTTCAAAGGAGTCTGGAAGGTTTCTTCAGGAAATAGTCCCACAAAAAATCAATGGGGGATTTTTTGAAAATTTTGAATGTTTTTGCTTACTTGATTTCTCCTTGTTATTTAGTTGGATGCCTCTTCATCTTAAAAGGATGATCAATCTCTTTATGATGGCTGCTTTTTATAAAGTATATTTTTCACTGTGTCAGAGCAACCAGGTAACAAGAGTTGTCTTTGCTTCCCAAATCACCTCAGATTCCTGACAGTTGTTTGTTTCTTTCATGTATTTATGCAGATTTATTACGTCCATTCTTGTCTTCCCCTAGCACAAGAGATCAAACAGGAGATAAACCATTCATGCCTGTAGCAGCTCCCTAGTTGCTTAACTGCCTATTCTTATTCTTCCAGACACACCTTACTCCATCCCACATGGGGGAAAGTGCTTTAGTTAGTAAATAAATTAGTTCTGTACTGTGTTCTCAGGGTCAACAAGCAGAGAATCTGGCAGGTTCACAGGAGAGGGAGAGTTTTCTAGCAGCTGCTAAATCACCACTGAAAATGTCTGGCCACTCAAACTGAAGTAAGAGGGAGTATTCGAAACTCTTTCGTTGACTAGTAAAAAAGTTGGCAGGTTTTTCAACCTGGTGCTTGTCTGAGTTAGCAGAGAATTTCAAGTGATTTCAGGAGGAATGATTTCCCCCACTTATTTTTCTGGGTGCCCAGTCAGACTTGGAGATCGTGCTTACTAAAGGGAGTTAAACTTCACTGCCTTTCCATACACGGAGGAGAAAGATCCTGTTAAAAAGAACTGCAGAGACCATTTCAGAGCTCTTGTTTCTGGTAACCTTTTCAAAATGCACAGCAGGACTGAAAGAAGCAGTGGTAAAGTTCCTTGGCTTCCGACAAGTGAAAATTATTTTCTGAAGCAGAGCCACTGCAGCCTGTGATGTTTGTGGCACGTAATGTTTTACAGTGTTCAGGTGATGATTCTACAAGTGTGACAACTGAGTGTCAGCTCAAAGAAGCACTTTTTTTGATGTCTTTGCATCTCAGATAAATTTCCTTGTGTTCTGAGTTTTGCTGTCTTTAGTTGATTGCTCAAGTGTGAGAAGAAATACTACAGAACTAATTATAAACGCTTATAATCAGATCCTGCAGCAACTCTCCAACAAATTTTAAGGATATGAAAAAATATGATCCCAGCAAGGACAGAGTGAAACTGTGTATGTGTAGCTGGAAGAGAAGAGGAAACCAAGATGGGGTAAAAAAAAGACTTGGATGTAGAACACCACAGGAATTTGATATGGACAGGATATACAGAAGACAAGAGACTTGCTAATAATTTACAGCCTCAGCAGTTCGCTTCATGTCGAGCTCTTCCTTTGTCATCACATACATGCGATGCTTCGTCAAGGGGGCAATATCAAGGCAAGAGAGCTCTGCAGTTTGACGAGCTTGCAAGTTTTTGTCTCTTCCTAGGTGAGGAGAACTGAATGGGCAAAATCTCTGACATAGGAAAAAGGAAAATACAAGGAGGCCTGCAGCTTTGACGATGTGATTCTTGTACATCGACTTGAAAAGCAGAGTCATCCCTTGCAGATTATTTTCGTTACTGTGTTGTTCTTCCTCCCCTGCCCCTCCATCTCCAGTGCTCAGGCCTTCTTAAGAAAAGCTTTTTACCTGATCCCCTGGGTAGGCTCTTTCTGCTCCCAGCTTTACAATAGGGTTGTAGGAGCTGGAAAGAGGGAATTTCTTGCAGGAAACTTATAGGAGCCTGGCTTCCCTTTTTATCTCACTTCAGTGCCAGCAGCCGGGAGAAGAAAACAAAGCATGGTTAAAGCAGTGATCAGTTTGTTGTTGGTGGAGAGAAGACCGAAGACGACAGATAGCGCTGGTGACAAGATACCACTAGCTTAGCAACACAGATCGTGAGTTTTTCCCTATTTGGTACCAAAGATCTGCTGAATTAGAGATGTTGATTGATAGGCATTTAAATAGGGTTTGAGCGTGTTGGGATTAATAACTCTGAATGTAGACGATTTCTCTTTGGTTCAAGTGAATGATGCACATGGGCTGTCAGTTCGGTGCTGCTTTGTGATGGAATTGCAGAACGCCACCGGTCTCTGTAGCAAAGAGTGCGGAGGGAGGATCCCTAAACCCTAACACCCTCTTAGAAAGCGCCACTCAAAGAACTCTTAAAATACGTAGATGTGTAAGTACTCTGCTGATATTTGGTAGCTTGGTGATGTAGCTAAGAAAGCAGAATTTCTGATGACATGTCTGGTTGCACGGGAGTGTGAGCCCGTCTCAAGCTGCCATGGTACATCCTGAATGTGAAATCGGTCTTGGAGAACTTATGTTAGAAAGTGTAACCAAATTAACTGCTTAAACAGTGTGTCATGCTGTGTCTCCTGTAATATTAGCAACAGGAATGAGTGGTGGTATCCTGCAAGAGGCAGGTTTTGGGCATATGATGCATTATGATATGGTTAGCAGTAAGTCTCCTGTGTCTTTTCTGTCTGTGATTGCCTCTATCACAATAAAAGTGCTTAAAAAAAGACCTCCTAAGTGCATAACTGGATGATTTGTTGCTCTTCAACTGCATAGTAGTAATCCATGGTTTGCAGTGTGTTGTAAGAGTGAACAGCAAAACGTGAACAGAAATTCCAGAATAATAATAGAAATTCAAGTACTTCTTGGATACTTAGCGGCGTGGACAGAATACAGACTCAAGAAAAATGAGGGGATCTGATCTTTTTTCAAACTCCTTATACATGATATTTTATCCCTCCTTCTCTGTGTTTCCTCGCCTGTCATTTCCCTGTTGAGATTTGATGTAGCCATAAGCTCTTCAAGGCTGTGGTTCTCCCACTCAAGGCACAACAGGACTATGAGTTTAACTGGGGCAGTCCTTTAGACTGGTAAGTGACAGTAATGCATTTGTTGTCTCCCTCCCTGTGTCAGCCAAGCTCTTGAAAAAGCAACTCAGAAGTTTTCAAAACCTGAGTTTTGGTTTTTTTAACTTGATGCATTAGGTGTGTCAAGTTGGTTTTATCTGTTGTCTGCTGTAGTTTAAAACCTGTAGTGACAATTATATGCTGAGACATATAATGCTTTTCGCTTTCATCTTTTTGTAGTTACTTAAAAAAAATAATCTTTACTACTTCATGACTCAGATGTATCCAGAAATCTAGAAACAAAGCAGCGAAAAGAAAATTTGTTAACAGGAAAACTCTTAAAGGGTTCATTTCATTTGAGTGAAATCCTGGACCCACTGGCAAAACAACCAAGAGGGGCACCTCTTTAGTATTAATAACAGAAGTAAATGAATTCCTTTCTTCTATGTTTTTCAAGATACCTTTTAGAAAGGGTCACGGAGCTTTCTACTCATTCCGCACACAGGGAAACTCAGGCCACGTGCACCAAAATGCCGTTGCTCGGGCCGTCTTGCCACATAGTGGCATCCTCGGGAATAAAGAGCCCGTCCTTTCTGTTGCAGCCGAGTGCCTTAGCCATAGGCGCCTCTGCCAGCCCCGGCCTCGCAGCGCTGGGGTAAGCAGCTTGTCATCGCCGGCCGGGCCCGGAGAGGACTAATTGGCAGCGCCGGTAGCCGCCTAGCTGGGCAAAAGGGTCGTTTTCTTCGGTGCCTCACGTTGCACTGCCTGCATGTAATCTGAGATAATGGAAGCAGAGGGAAGCAATGCGTGCAATATTATACAAGAGCCAGCGCGGCGAGGACAGCGCGGTTCTATAAATACAAGCTGCAGGCGCCTGACCCTAATGGGAACTAGAGCAAACCCTATAGCCCATAGGGGATTTGGTTGTTTCCGAAGGGCTGGGACAAGTATCTTCCTTCGGCAAGCAGAAACTATGACTTACAGGGTAGCTGTTCCCCTCCTTTCCTCACCAGGATTAATTCTGGGGCCGTATATCCATCCCTCCTGATTGCTTCCTTCATATCATGTTCACTGCTGTGGTGGGACTCATTGGGGGACTCCGAGTTATCTCTATTAGCATAAATCTGCATTCTTCAAAGTATATTTCTTTTAAAAAATTACTTATGTCTGCGCCAGCAGTTTGATAGGTGCTTTCTAGAGGTTTTGACAAACTCGTCCTTAATACTGATCAAAAATCACATGAATAAAATGTTCAGCAAGTGCATGATGCAAGTTTTCAGACTGATAGACAGAGTGTGTATAAACTAGTAATTTTTTAACATATGGATGTGATCATTTTAAGGAGATTCTCAATACTACCTCAACAATTGCAACAAGTAACTTTTTCCTTGTTCCTTTTTTTTTTTTTTTTCTGAAACACCTCTAAACAAATATGTTGCAGGCTGAAGTGTATCTTTTCCAATAGAATGTTCTGCTTTGTTGTGTTTTTAGCAGAGATTTTAAGGGTGATACTGACATGCAGCAAAAGCCAGTAGGCTGGCACAGAGCTGGCCTGAGCAGTGACCTGACTCCAGCTTGTCATCCCTCCGAGACCAGTCAGAAGCCTTCCGGCAGGGCACTCAGAGGCTGAGCAAGATGAGGTGATGCAAACAGCTTCCTCCCTTCTTCCCAGCCAGGGCCTTGGAGAAAGGAGAGCGGAACTGAGCACTTCTCAAAGGGAGGAACCAAGAGTCAGGCTGAGGACTTCTTCTCTTGGTGTCTCCTGTTGGCAGCTGAGCTGGGGGAGCCTCCTTGTGTATCTCTGACAAGGAGCCTCTGGTACCACTTCTGCTGTTGCCACTTGTAGGTAAGAAAGAGAAACCAGCAGCAATATCTTGAATTTACCTAAGGCAGAGCAGGTGAACTACTGTGTAAACTTGGCTTTCACACACACCTTTTCATGATCAGCTGCCTCCTGGAGTGTATTCTTGCAGCTTTACACCTATTTCCTGGCACTTGATGTATGCCCTGCCTGAGCACAGACAGGTTTTGTATGTCCTGGGCTGTGAAGCAGGCTCACAAGATAAGGAACTGGCTCTCATTTAACCTTTGTATCTCCTGCTGCAATTTTTCTTTAAAGGCACATCTCAAGTGTCTGGTGCCACAGTGTACTTTGCTGTTACCTGTCTGAAAACCGTGCTAGCTGTACAAGTCAGAAACGTACATTTTAATATGCAGTTAAAAATAGCTTTGTTTGGTTTAAAGCACCCTCCTCTACGTGGTATTAATTTCCATGGAGCTCAAGAATTTGAAATTCTCTTGGTTTCTGTGATGGCTGCACAATGAATTTGGAATATTACCCCTTCTGAACAGAGGTTTAATGACATCAACAGTAAGTTTTTTTCAATATACCAAAATCCTTCAAAACTTTTATGTCTTAAAGGAGATAACTGCTGAATATTCTGCTGTGCTCTGTTTCTGTGTTTTTTCTTTTTTTTGTTGTTTTTTCTTGCACATTTGAACTGAACACAATTCAGTTCATTAGGTGTTCTTGGACTAGCAGCAGGATTGTTTTGGCTTTGTTTCTAAGTACAAGTTAATGTAAGGGTGCCATCCCAGCTTTCCAAAGAAAAGACCCAACGGAATAACCTGACAGGCTGGTTATCAGGCTGTGGTTACGTGTTACGGTGTATCAGACTTGTATGTTGTCAGATAATTTGGCAGTACCGACTTCATTTGGCCCAGATATGAAAACAGAGCCGTGTTTCTGTTTCGTAAACCAGAATACATTAGAGCCACATGGTAATTGAGCTGGCTAGGGAAGAATAGACGATATGTAGTCAGTCATAAAAATTGTTCCATACAATGCTGAAAATCTTGCATCAGAAAGAATGAGCTTGTGCAGTTTGGTGCTTTCCACTGTGTGGCTGTGGAGTTGTTCTGCTGCAACACTTCCCAAAACCGGGCTTACTCTTTTTTGCCCCGACACCTTCTGTTCCTGTTTTACTTCTATGTTGCTAAGTTTGGCAGTTTACTTGGAGAGCTTCGAGCGGGAAGATGTAGCGATGGGCTTTGGAGAAACCTTCCTGGCGGATATGCACGTGTTCTGAGCTGCACGAGACTTGAGAAAAATGTAAGGACTCTTTTAAAATTTTGTTATCTAAGTAGGCTGTGGGAGATGAGAGCTGCTTCTAGGGGGAATGCAGGTGCACATCCAGGCTGGAACAGGAGCTGGGCTGGCTCAGAGAACACAACTAGCAACTGGTCTAACAAACAGCAGAAGTGAGGAATTAAAAGGATCAGAGCTGTCTGCAGAGAAGAGAGCCAGCATAACCGAGTGAGAAAGGGATGGGAAGATGGTAGCCTTGGAGATAGATAGGGTTACCCGGTGAAGTTGAGAAGGGAAGCTTCTCTGTGTCAGGTACTGTCTAAAAGGCACGTAAAGCTGTGAGCACAAAAGCTGTCTCCTGGTTTGATTCTGCTGCTGCTTAGGAGATAGCTTAGTAATGACAAGGTCTTGTACCACAGCATACCGACCGGTTGAATTTTTCTCTTCCTGTAAAAACTATCTATTGGGTAACTTCTGGGGGCAAAGAAAAGGCAAAGTTTTCTGCACTGTACACTTAACTTGCTGGTCTGAATGTTTTTTTTTCCTAGCATTTATTATCATTCTTTATAATTCTTTATTATCATTCTTTAAATCAAAACCATTTTAATAAGTTTGAAAACTTCTTTCCTCTGTTTCCCAAAAGGTAGCAAGAAAAACTAAATATTATGAAAAGTTAATTATGGAAGGAAAATCTCTTTTGAGGCTTAGCTGGAGGCTAGTAATCCGTTTCCATTGCCTACAAGTATGTTGCGATAAAAAGAAAATGGGTAAGGCACTGGAGCGGGACTAAAGCTGGTTTTGTCCCCTCCCTGCTGCAGAGTAGTAGATCCATTCCTTTTGATAACTTCTTTCTGCACATCCCAGGGGATAGCACCTTCCCTGTGTGCCTGGTTCACTTGCATACTAAACACTGTGGAGCAGAGCCCCTCTCTGAGTCTTTTTGTACAGCACAGCAGGGTCTCAGTCAAAGCAAAGTGCTGGCAAGTTCTGTGCAATAATATCCAAATGCTCTAGTCAAAGCTGGAGTTACCACAGCTACGCCTGCTGCAACAACTTAAAAAAAAAAAAAAAAGTGACAAAAGTAGCACCTGAGACATACATGATCCGACCTGATTCATGCTGAGAATGAAATACTTTCAAGGAGTTTTGGAACCTCAAAGATGGAGAGGAGAATGGATTTCCTTGGGAGCAGCTTTCGAGTTGTGTATTTTATCTCATCTGCTTGCGTTGTAAAGGATGGCAAATGTGCTCTGTTTGCTTATCTACCAGGAGAAGCAACTGCTAAGTCGGGTATGTGATGGATTTTGATAGGACTGGGGGCAAGGTGTACTTGGTCTTCTGGGTGAATTGGCTGTGGTGGGTCAATATACTTGGAAATTCTTGTCCCTCTTAGTGTCTGTGGTAAAATTTCTGTGGAGGCACATCTCACGCTTTGAGTTGTCAAGTCTGTGCGTTCGGGTACAGAACCAGGGTGAAGGCAAGTATAGGTGCCAGGAAGAGTAAGCGAAGTGATGCAAGGGAGGAACACTGGAGTTCATTGCTGAACCCAGAGGTTGCCAATGGGTTCGATACTTAAGTGCATCAAGAAAATAAGGAGGTGCTGTTCTCTTGCTTCCCTCTTGTTGTGAAGACTCTTTCTGCTTTTCTCTTAGGATGGAAACACGCACGTCAAGGTGTTAGATGTCAACTTACCTAGTGCAGCAGGCAGCTGGGGGTGGCAAATTTGGTACGGCCCTGCTGTTCAATTTGCCTGGGCTAACACCCCGAGGAGGCTGCTGCACCCTGCCTCAGAGAGTGGGTCAGGCTTCCAAGGCACTTGTCCTTAGTCACTATGCTGAAGGAGAAAGCTCAAATCTCCTGCATCTCCATCCCAGCTCTGCTTGGGTGCCTTCTTCATTTTTTAGTGGCAGGTGTGATCCTGTCTTCATCTGGAGCTGGATGCAGCTCTCCCTTCTCAGCAGAGCAACGTTCCTTATTGCTTATGTTTCTCGACAGCCTGAAGCTGACGGTGACTGCGTTCTGTGTCCTTGCAAGTACGCGTGCGAGCTGCTGGAAGGTGGTGGGGTCCCACCGCGTGAGTATGGGTAAGGGTTTACAACTAAGTGCGCTTGCGAAGAGATTTCGTGAGGTGAGTGGGGTGAACCGTCAGGTGCTTGGAGGCCAGATTAGCTTCAGTCAGCCCCGAGATGGGCAGTTTGGACCACAGACAGATAGTTGACACGTATTAGTTACAGCGTCAATAGGTGAAGGGCTCAGCTTACATCTCAGGCATTATGCAAAGCAAATTGTAGTAGTGGGATATTCCAATTTGTTGTGGACCCTGTGCCCTCTTTGTCTCCAGCAGAAAGGTTAGGTTTTCATGGTCTCGCCCCTACTTTTGCGCTCACCCCAGTGGTGTGTGGCATGGCTGCTCTTGCGTGGTTTTCAGGGGCTTTAACGGAGACATTCCCACAGTTGATTGGTCAAACGAAGCAAAATGTCACAGAGGGGAACTATTTGGATCCCTTTCACTGCGGGGGCAGAGGGGAGGGAAGAAGGGGGCCATAGTAAATGTCATAACAGGCTTGAAGTTAAAAAGCGTTCCTCCAAGCCTGGACCATGTTGGCTGGCCTCTACCTCTCTTTGAGCTGGAGCGAATGTGGATAGTGCCCTGATGTGATCCACTGTTTCTCCTGCTGAAGGATCCCGATGGAACAGCTGGATCTGTGGAAGGACTGGAGGTACGTCTGGGCAGCCTTTTTTGGGAGTAGATGCCCAGAGGCAGAATCATTCAAAAGGGGTGCAGTGACTTCCAGTCTGAAATCCTAATCCTTCCTTTTCTCTCTGTGGCTAACTTGACGTTTCACAGAGTTTTTCCTGTTGATACTGGGAAAGACAAGGGTAAAACTTGTTCAGATGCAAGATCTTTTGCACTAAGTTCTGTCATTGTAAAGCAGAAGCGCTTTCTAGTCGGTCTGAGGACCTGGAGAGTCTTCTTTCAGAGGACTTGGGTTTTCTCAAGTGGGTGTGAAATCCTGTGCCTCGCAACAAGTTTGAAAGAATACCAGCGTCCGGTGGAAACCTGTCCATCATGCCCTGTGTTACTGCCTGCTTAATTGATGCTATGTGGATGATTGCAGAGCTATTGCATGAAAAATCTTTTTTTTTTATCCTGAGTATGATCTGTCTAGCCTGTATTACAGTTACTTCTTGGATAACATCAGGCCTGTGGTTTGTTGTCAGTGGCAAACGCTCTTGCTGAGCCAACTTTTTGATCTGTTTCAGTCGTTAAGTGGCGTTGCATCTCTCTGGAACACTGTGATGGCATGATAAACTGTGTTCAGTGCTAGGAAAAGAAAGACTGTACGTCTGTCTGTATCTCTCGGAAACTGTTGAATGTTTTAGGCCTTAATCTGCAGCCCTAACTAGCCAGCTCTAACCTGCATTTATTAATTGGGAGCAGAGCCAGTGAATGCTGCGCAGTTGAGCCTTATATTCCGAGAACTGTGGAAAACAAAGCTAGGGAGCAGTGCAGCAAAGGGAATTAGCTTGTGATAACTGCACATACAAGGAACAGTGAGAGATGGAGGAAGACGGGCAACGTTTATAATGGGCTCTGTGCTTCTCAGAGACCTAGATAGGAAGCTGTGGCATAAATAAGTCTTTGAGTCATTCCCTTTTCCATATTTGAAAGCCTTCTAAACATGTCGTCATGAACCATCTGCATGCTGAAGATGTGCAATTTGATAAGGTATGATAGATTGTGTTATAAGTGTGACAATAATAAGGGCATGTCGAAACACACAGCAAATGTTTTCCTTCTCCTGTGGAAAAGATTTACACATTAAAGCTGAATTTAGGTTTTGTCAGCCAAAGTAGTAGATGACACCAAAAGCAGATGCCTCTAATAAAGCAGATTTCTTGTAATAAGTAAATAAATAGTTGATTTGTGCAAATTATGGGTGAGAGGAAAAGTACAGAGAGACCTTCGGTGTCTCTGCAAAGGTAATATAATTTGCTAGTACCAGAAGATGAGTGACTTTGCAGAATGCAAGCTCGGGAGGAGCAAGGTCACATAGGAAGCAGTTGGTGGTTAGTTCTCCATTTGAGAAGGCCCACTACCTGTTTGGGGACCAGCAAGTGCTTCTCAGTGGAGTGGGGGAACCGAAATACTGGGACATAAATTCCTTATGTCGCAGGCAAGGATATGACGGAGTTGACAAACTGGAGGAGAGATCTGAGCTGGCTGCTACAGCTTCCCCTGTGAGACCTGGAGTCCCAGGGCAGTGATTGCTGCTTGCTAAAGCAACCTCACTTGTACTCCGTGGGAAGTGTTCCTTTATTCTTGGGTCTTGCCCCTGTCACCAGCTGCATCTTGTGCCCGCTTTTACCCTCCACCACAGATGTGAGGGCCCGAGTGGCTGGGGTCTGGCCAGAAAAGGCTGCGTTAGGACAAAGCGTGCTCTTCCTGGCTGGCCTTTCTGGGAAACAACTCACTGGGAAACAAGAACTCGCTGTGAGAGTGCTCAGGGCAGATCTAGGCTGCAGCACAGGTGAGAGAATGCAAGAAGCATAACGCTGGCTTCCAGCCAACGCTATTTCTTCTTGCCATTCTTCCTCCTTTTATTTTCTTTCCCCACCCCGAAGCATGGGAATGTAGTAATTGCATTTTGACCCAGTTTCCAAAATCACTGTAGCATAGACTTTGAAGGAGGCGGGGGAGAACTGCTTAAGAACAAAATACCAAACCCCAGCCATTAGCTAATAGCGGTGGGGTAGGCCCATCCCCAGACTGTTAGAAGTATGCACTAACAGGCTTGTAGAACAACGGTTAGCCTGCACCTTTTTGTGAAAAAAACAGTAATTGCGTTGTGTTTTTTGATATTTGATCCGTGATCTGCAAACTTTGTATGATCGAGTTCAGGTGGACTTAAGCTCAAGTACTGTAAGCACAGATCCCTGTGTAAAGTGCCTGCGTTTTCAAAACTTGGCTGGAGAGTTCATGGCAGCCTTTCTTGTGGTTATTTCTGGCACCTCGGGCTGCCAGTTGGAACGTGAGGCTATAGATATGTGTGGAAGTCGAAAGGAATGGGTGTGAGCGCTGGTGTGCAGTAGGAGCCTTTTAATAGAAGCAGGCTTGGCTTAAGATGGGTTTTTGAAACGCTCAGAG
Source organism: Apaloderma vittatum (assembly GCF_000703405.1). NCBI lineage: Eukaryota > Metazoa > Chordata > Aves > Trogoniformes > Trogonidae > Apaloderma > Apaloderma vittatum. The sequence continues at coordinate 8,771 of NW_009697261.1, read as the reverse complement.
ACGTGGGGAGCAGATGTAAGTATGAAATCCAAACCAATTTCCTCATTCTGGCTATTAATATAAGAGCGGGAAAAAAGGTGCTTTGAAGTGATTTCAAACAGCAATTAATATCTCTTGGAATCTCCCCATCAACCTGGTATGAAGTCTTGATGGGAGAAGGAAGTTGAAATTGAACCTCTCAAAGTAAGATTGCCAGCAAAGTAGAAAGAAAAGATCAGAAGACGTCCCGAGTGATTGGAACCACATCGGGACCCTCACCCTTCTGGGATCTCACTGTAGTACACATCAAGTATGAATATATTTCAGGGGAAGAAAGGGTTGAGCTAATGCTACTTCCAGGGCACAGGCGGCACCTCGAGTAGGTGCACAATAGGCTTAGGATACCGCTGGTGTTAGGGTGTGTATCGCGTGGTCTCTGTTGCAGTAGAGAAACAGAGCACATTAGTGCTCTGGGCTGGGTTTTTCTCACCAAAATCAAGGCTAAAAATGAAGACAGAATCATCCCTGGAAGGCAACTCAGTGCTACTCCACTGCAGATAATAGTAGCTTTTATTATGTTCTGATCTCAGAAGACAACCAGGCGGGTGACTTGAGGATGTCCTCACCCTTGGTGGAGAAGGATGGGAGCTTTGAAATGGGGCCGTGAGTGTGGGGAGAAAACTCGGGCAAAAAGTTCAAGACTGAGAGATAGTGATATTCCTCATATGTTTTTGTATTAATAAAATGATATGTGAGGTTCTCCAAAGGAAATATTTTATTCTGGTGTTGTGTAGGCTTAAAATGAAAGCTTGCCCTTTGACAGCACTACTGTTTTCTTAAAATGCTCCACCAGAACATTGTGTCCCTTCATACCGTCAATGCTCTGTTGTGCCCCAAGTCCTGTAAAGCACACAGAACAGAATGTTGTCTCAAGACAGTCATCTCCTGTTGCTACGTAAATGTTGAGGCGAAGCCTGAGTTTATTAGTTTTTAAGGCAGAAGATATTGTTTCTGCACATTTTTACTTCACACAGTGCCTTAATTTCTGTTAGTGTTAAGCTGATATGCCTTGGCTTTATTTTGCTTACTGGAAGCCTGTAGAAGCGGAGGCCAATGGTGCCCTTGATCTCTTTTGTACTTGGCAGCCTGGTCCCCGGAGCAGTTCTTGCAGGTCAGTCCTTCCGAGGTGCTTCACAACCAGGCTCCGCTGCCTGCCCGTACCGTGCCTTGCAGAGCACCTGGCGGTCCTTGCCCTTGACCTTCTGCTCAGTCAGTTGCCTCTTCCCATGGAGAGGAGATGGGGCTTCGCTCTGATGTGGGCTCTTTGCTGCAGCTTTAGGGACTGCTGCTGGAGGTAACCACAAGAGCTATTTAAATAGGTGGTTTCAGCGACAGGTCTCGTGGATAGATTTCTCTTCGATACAGCCCCTCTGAACTCACTGGTGTTGCCTTCCGTGAAGCGTGCAGCTCGACTATTGCTGAACGTTGGGAACAACAGGTGGGATATCTGACAGGGTTGGCCAGGGAGGTTTTTCATACCTGAAGGCATCTATCCAAAGGTCTTCAGTTCGAGCGCATTCCTTTGGGGTTATTCTGGCTCAGGTCGCTTCTCCCTTCCTTTGTGATGAATCCTGAAGATCTGGGGCTACTCCTGGTTTGCCTGAGCCTGCAGAATCTGCCGCAGCAGAAGGCTGCTGTGTTGGCAAGAGCATTGAAAGAACAGCCACTTCCCCGTGGTGCTTTTTCCTTTCTAGTCTCATGAATCTGGAGAAGTTGTCTCACAGGCAGCGTTGCATTCCCCTTCCCTTCCTTCTTAAAATTGCACTGTGATGGGCAAAGGGCTCCAAGAGCAGTGCTGCTGCCTCATGAAATGTGAAAAAGAGGGCAACTTCTCATAGTATTGTTTTGTAAGGATCTTCCCATTGCAAAAATAGTCCCGTAACACCTAAAAGTCCTTGCAGGAAGGCTGGCTGTGACAGTAGCCACCGTGTCACGTCTGCTCGAGTGCAGCCCCTGCTTGCCCAAGAGGGACAGGGCAAACCGTTTCCTAATAAGAGTTGTGACTGTGTAATCAGGTGAACAAGAGCAAAAGCATTTTATGTTAGGTGGTTTTGGTGAGTTTCTTTTTGCCTTATTTTGGCTTGGACAACACTCTTTTTTTAATCCTTTTTTTTTTCACTGCTTATTTTTTTGCAGGACACTCTGCTCTTCAGACTGACCTAAAGTGGTAAAGATGTTTTGGTGTTACATGTGCTCCTGGGGAATTGTTGTTTGCTATTAAATAGCCTGTTTCTGTTAAAATTACCAAACAAATAATTTAAAAATCATTATGTCCTCAAAGTTTTGTTGAGCATAAATTTCTGGCTAAATATGACCTACCAATGCTTGTTTTTCAAAGATTTGTTCAGGCTATCTTTATATAAAAGGGTAGAGAAAGAGCAAGTAATGTGAAAAATCCCAAGTAGTGAATGATAATGCTGCTGTTTAATTATTTCAAAAGAAGACTTTTCTGCTGATGCAGAATAGACAAAAAAAATAAATCAAAACAACAAACCAAACCAACCTTTTGTCTAAATGAGCATAAGTTGTGTCCTGCATGAAAATGAACCAGTGTTTAGAAATGAAATGATAGATGGGAAATTATCATTGAGTTACCTGAAATTTATTGCAAGTATCAGTTGCTCCTGGGTAGCCTTTTTGTCTGTATCAGAAGAGGACCCCAGGGGAAAATAGGTGATACTCTAAAAGCTAATCAGTGGAAGCACTGTTGCTCACTGGGAATAAAGCATCTGTATTATTACAATAGGAAAATGGTTAAAGGCAAAGAACTGAGATGAGGAGAAGAAACATTTAGATGAATATCTGTTTAAATTGTCTAAGTAAGGGAAAAACAATGTTCCGAGAAGAATAACTTAAATGGTACTGGAAATCATTTAATGATTAATTGTCTGGAGCTAAGCAATATAAATCTCCAGAGACTTTTACTATGTAGTTTCTTCTGTTAGTTTTATAGCTTTTTCTTTAAATATCTGTCACAAGACACCACCTGAGAAGGGCACTCAGGTATATATACGGTTGCATTATGCAGCAAAGTTGGTCATTTTATCAGTACAGTTCCTGTGTTACTGATGCTGCCCTTAGAACAAGAGGGAGCCACTCGTATCTTGACTTCAGGCTTGTTAAGATGGCAAACGTGTTTATTAAAGGCCTTTCCTATAAATATGCAGTTTGTGCCTTATACAATCGAAAAGGTTTTGTTCTGTTTCATCAGATTGAGCTATGAGCAAAGCCTGGTGTAGTTCTAGATGTGTTTGCTTTGTGAAGGGAGCATTCCTCAGCAGGAGGGATTTCACAGGGAAGCTGTTTTTTACTGTGGCACGCTCTGTTTCAGAAGCCCTGCTGCATCTCCAAAACCCTGTGGAGGTGTCTACAGAACGTTTCATTGAGATGGAGGCTGTCAGATATAGGGCACCTTTTGAAGAACATGAACATCTGATCTTGGATGTTACCAGCTGCAAAGCTGTTGGATTTGAATCCATTAGCTAAGCCTAGAGCTATCCTGTATCTCTCGTAAACAGCTGCGCTGGGAGGAAGGTTCTGTTTCAGAAGCACCTTACCCACGTTCCACCCTTTGGGGACTGGGCACAGTTTAGTATGCAACTGGAATTTTTTGCATCAGGAAAATCTGTAGTCTTGAGTAAGAGGATCACAGTGACCTACCATTCAGGCTACTCTTTCCTGCAGGATAGTCAGTGCTCGAGACCACGTGCTTTCAGTGTAGAAGAGGCAAAGATTCAATATTAGAGAAGCAGTCAGACTTTGTTTTCCTGATGTACATGTTTCCTCACCCCAGTGCCTATCACCCTCTGCATGTTGGAAGGTACCTTCAACCAGGGGGTAGGAAGGCTCAATGAGGGGGCTACTGATTCTTGACGCTAAGTTGTGAGTTCTGTCTGTGCCAGTCACATTGGTGGACTTGGCCTTACACTGAGTGAGATTGCTCCATGGCTTTCCAGTCAGCAATAAAAGATCAGATGCTTTTCTGAGCTGGTGCACCAGTGAAACGGATTTTGATTAAGACAATGGTTAATAATTTGTGAGGATTTGGTGCTCAGAAGAGTCTGGACCATAGTACCAGGGCTATACAAAAGGACTGGAGGTCGTCTTGGCCTACGCCTCTGAGCTTTCATTTTTTTGGCCCAGAATGTCAATAGCTGAGGAATGAGGAAGAGAAGCAAACTCATCAAAATGACAGCTGGGGGAGAAACTGGGAAAAGAATAAATGCTCCTGACGTAAATACTGCTCCTCTCATTAGCAGCCCACCCACTGGAAGCAGAGAAGTGTTTCCAGTCCTGTACCCCATTTTCATGTGGATACAATTAGCCTTGTGCTAAAGGGGGTTTAACTTGAGCCCTGTGATTTCTCT
>NW_009697261.1:0-4351 GCF_000703405.1 Apaloderma vittatum | reverse complement strand
GGAAAAAAAGTACAAATCTGTGACTCTTCTGACCTGCTTTCTGCAGGAACTGGCTCTGAAGCAAAGAGGCAGCAATGTGGTTGGAAGTACACAAGAGCTGGCCTGCTCCCTTCTTCTGTAGCACTTTGCTCGTTCTAGAGGGGGTGAATATTTGTTGTTTCAGAATCCCAAGAGTTGTAGGTGGCGGAAGCGTGTGTTTCGGCATCCTATGCTCTGGTGGTTTTTGTGGGTGTATGAACAAATACGCTTCTTTTCTTTTAACAAAGCCCTGTGTTTTTGGCTCCTTGACCAAAGACTGGTTTGGCTTCGTGCCCTCTTAGCACAGAGCAGGACACGACTTCAGCTTTCTCCACTGCTCTGCAAGGCCACAGCGCTTGATTCCGTAGAAAGCTTTACTGCAAAGGGGACACCAGCTGCTCTCCTTTCTTTGGGGGGCTGGAGCTGGGGTTTGGTTTAGCTCCGTTGTTGATTTGGGGGTGGGGTGGGGGGAAGGTTTCCAGCAGAGGGCCCCCAAGCAGTGCTGCAGCCTTGGGTCAGGTCCCTACTTGGTGCTGTCGCTGTCCTGGCCCCGAGCACAGCCCCGCTCTTACCGTGTGCGATAGGCGCGGCAGTTTCGTGCACGGAGGAGTTGCTCTTGCTGGCAAGATAAGGGATATTTTTGCAAGGTAATATGAGCGGTTTAGAAAATGCAATCCTGGAAGGAGTAGTCGGTAAGAGGACTGACAGGTCTTGCTTACAGATTTGCGCAAAGCACAAACTTGTGTTGCATCCCAGTCGGGTAGAACACAACGTTTATTTTCATATATTCTGCTCACCGACCGTTTAACTTGCCAACCTTTACTAGAGAACTACTGAAAAGCCTTTTGTGGTGCATGTGCTGTGCTATCAGAAGTTAGCACAAGTATTGGAAGGTACCAGAGCGACTGACGCAGACCGTGAAATCCCCGTAGCTCTCTTCTCCTTTTGACGTGAATGAAGAGACTGTTGTGGCCTATCAAAGGGATCCAGGATTGCTCGTTGCTCTCGAGCAGGCGTGATGCATTATTAACGATAAGCACATCAAGCGCACTTCGCAGTAAAACCCCTTAAGCCTCCAATGTTCGATTCCGTCTTAGCTCAACTGAATGTTTTTCAGTACCTCCCTTTTCCGCCTCCTTTGAAAGACGAAAGTGGGAGCCAGCCCAGGGGAAGTTAGCCAGAATTTGGCAATTTACTTCTTTGGGCCCTGCGTGTGGTTTCCCAGTGGCAGGCACTAGACAGGGGGCTGAATTAGGACTCTTACGGAGTCTGAAAAGGCAGCTCCCCTGTGAATGCTGTTTTCACAGCTAACCAAGGCAGGACCATTAGAAAATGTAGAACCTGCTAACGAAGTTTCAAAAGCCAATAGGTTTACTTAGATTAGACCTTTAATAACCAACTATCAGGTAACACCTGCTGAGGCGCTGAGTTCTGTCTAGATTTAATGGAAAGGATGGACACGTCCTAATTCTTGGTGAGTCGAACACAAGTAAAGAAGGAGAGCTATAGAATTGTTTTTCATGCTTGCCCTTAGGAATTAGTGCTATTGGACTAATTCAGCTGCAGTTCTAAGGAATGCAATGCAGGAATTTGTTGCACTGAGTTCAACAGCCAGAATGAGCTGCATACCTGTATCTTTTTAAAACAAAATAAAAAAACCCCTGGAAACCTCAATATCCTTAGGAATAGCTATGATCAACGATTGAGTCCTGAAAATATGAGTGATTGGTTTTTTTGATGTAAAGAGGATTACTCGCATGCACAAGTCAGTTGAGGGTTGAGCCTGCTTTTATAAGTGATGACTTGGCAATGACAATTTGTCAACAAAGGAAAAGACAGAAAAAACCCTCTTAAACAACCGTTGTCTCTCTGCACCTAGTTCTTTCTATTGAAATAGTTTTATCCCCTGAAACTTTCTGGCTTAGACAGAACTACCTCCAACTTAATCCAATACAAATATTATATCACTCGGTAGCCTGCACAAAACCCTGGAACTGCTGGAGCTGCCAGTTTCCATCTAGTTCAGCAGCGTCTCTGACTGACAACACTGCGGTCGGCATGAGCGGTTTTTGAGGAATCTACCAGAAATGCTGCAAGATATATTTATGGAATAACCTGCCCACAGGGAAAGTTTTACCCTACCGATTCCACTGAGCGTGTGCGTTTATGCAATCTCTAATCTTTACTGTCACAACTTTGGCCGTTCTCATCACCCATCTATATATCAGACTCTGTCATTGACAATGATACCCTGTAGGATCTCATGGGCAGATTGCAAGCTGGACAAGAAGGCAGAATAATAATTTCTGTGCATCGGCGGACGTTTAGTTGACTGTGATGTGCTGTCCTGTGCTGTCGCTAAGGCAGGCTGTTATTGCTTTCCTTGTGAGTGGGAGGCTGGCTTCAGCAAAGGCCACCAGCACACCTTTTCTTCGCAAAGTCTTAGTGCGCCGGGCCGAAGGCAGCAGGCTTGAAAGGCAGGTTTAAACAGACAGCCAAAGGCTTCCCAAACCAAACTCTTGTTTCATTTGCCTGTCCTGTGAATGGAAAGCTAGCAGGCTGTAGTCCTGAGTGACGAGCTTATCTTCATTTATTAAATCAAACAGAAAAAAATATTGGAAGTGACTGGGTAATTTTTAAGAGGGAAAAAGCACACCGAAGTGTCTAAGTCATGCCAAAAGGTACGTGTATACGGTATGTTGGACAAGTCGGCTCTAGCTGATGGGTTGTTATTTTGTCAATCACAGTGACAGACAGGATTATCAGGTCATTTTACTTGGGTGTTTCTCTCTATGTAGAGCATATTCGTTTTCAGACTTGGCCGAGGTAACTGCCTTGGCTCATGATTTAAGGACCCATAGAAATGGTTTTGGTAGGGTTTTAGATCATTAAACATAGTGATGGTGTATTTCAAGATGGACTTAAAATCATGCATCCTAACGTCAAAACATTTTTTAGCCAGGAAATTAAATGCTTAAGATGACAGTATTTTAAGTTACAATGAAATGCGACAAAATAAAATTGGTATAGGAATTATTCAATTTTTTACTAAAATAGTGAGCTAAGAGCCAGCTGCTGAGGACCATCCAAGAGGTGCTTTCACTGAGGGATCTAAACACTTGGGGGGAATCCTAAAAACCCCTTTTGCTGTTTTAAGTGAAAAGAAGCAACAGCAATCTTCTGAAATAGCCAATGTGTCTTTTCTTCAGAAGCTTTCCAGTTAGCTTATAAGTAGAAGTGAAGCTCAAGGTGCAAACAAGCCAGAATATCATTAGTGAGTTACAGCAGAAATAGAGTAGTTGTTGATTCTGAGATGTTGCCCACCCCTTCAGAAGAGGGGCAAGATGTGTAGTTATTTGGGTAAGGACTTGAGCGTGCAGAATTTAGCAATTGATTTAGTGCTTTGCTTTTGTTATATGGGAAGTGTCATTAGTTCATATGAAATATAGCTCCAAGGGATGAAAGTCATAGCTGGGGAGGTCAGTGACCCATTGGAAACCTGTTGATGTTTAGCAACAGGTAATTTAGGAATTTGATTTATTCAGCTGGAGGAGCCCAAGTCGAGCATGAGCCTGAGATCTGTCAGGAAAGCATTTAAAAGGGAGTTGAGGGGACAGTGACTTAAACAAAATTACCTGTTTTCATGGGCTGGAGGAGATGTGAGGGTGACAGCAGCAGAAGGGAGAGGGGGAGTTCAGCTGGGAGATGGCTTCTGCAAGTGTTGTGGTTTCTGTTGCCGCTGCTTTTTTGCCTGCCCAATGGATTGCCTGTTATTTTCTAGTACAGAATTTGGACAGGTGGCAAAAGTGGAGCTTGGTGGTTGAGGAGTAGCTGAGGAAGCGGTTGCCATCTGGTAGTGCTAAACCCTGCAGAAGCTTGTTATTCCTTTACAGACCTACAATAGTCTCCTTTGCTCCCCGGAGCATCCGTGTCCTTTCTGCTGCGGGGTTGTTGTCTGGCTGTTTGCAGACCCCTGTTGTTGAACTGTATTTTGTTGATCTCATCCCGTTGGCCTGGACAGTGAAGCCGAGCGCACGGGCTGCAGCTTACAGGATGCGATTTGGGCTGTTGGTGTTCTTGTTCTTTTCCAGTGATGTCTGGAAGGAACGTTTTGGAGGAAAATCAGCGTCACTAAAAGCCTGTGTACACAATGCACCTGGGCACCACAGCCTGAGCGGTAACAGGTGAGCCTCGTCACCTTGGAAGCCAAGGAGCAGCACTTTGCGTGCCAAATTCCAAGTGACCCCTCGAAGGATGGTTTTTTTTCACTTTGCTGGTCAGTGTTTGTGCTTTGGCCAGCCTGCTCCCCTCGTTGTGCGCTTTCAGGTTGTGA
>NW_009697260.1:0-36557 GCF_000703405.1 Apaloderma vittatum | reverse complement strand
GTTGAACTTCATAAAATTTCTCCCTGCCCAGGCCTCTAGCCTGTCTGAGTCTCTCTGAATGGCTGCACAGCCTTCTGGTGTGTCCACCACTCCTCCCAGTTTTGTGTCATCAGCAAACTTGCTGACAGTGCTCTCTAATCCCACATCCAGGTCATTGATGGACATATATAAAAGCACTGGCCCCAGCACTGACCCCTGAGGGACCCCACTAGACACAGGCCACCAGCTAGATTCTGCCCCATTGACTACAACTCTCTGACTTTTTCCCTTCAATCAGTTAACAACCCACCTCACTACTTGGTCATCCAGACCACGCTGCCTCAGTTTACCTGTGAGGATGTGGTGGGAGACGGTGTCAAATGCCTTGCTGATATCCAGATAGACCACATCCACTGCATGACCACCATCCATCCACCTGGTTATGTCTTCATAAAAGGCTATCAGGTTGGTCAAACATGACTTCCCCTTGGCAAAGCCATGCTGACTGCTCCTAATAACCTTCTTATCCTTTATGTGCCTAGAAACAGCGCCAAGGATAAGATGTTCCATCACCTTTCCAGGGATGGAGGTGAGATTGACCCATCTGTAGTTACCTAGGTCATCCTTCCTGCCCTTTTTATAGACTGGAGTGACATTCGCTTTCCTCCAGTCTTCAGGCACCTCTCCTGTTCTCCACAACTTACCAAAGATAATGGAAATGGCCTAGCAATGACTTTCATCAGCTGCCTCAGTAGCTGCAGGTGCATCCCATCAGGGCCTGTGGATTTCTGGATGTTCAAGTGTTCAAACTGATCCCTAACCCAATCCTCCTCAATCAGGGCAAATTCCTCCTTTATCTTGACTTCTTCTGGGCCCTCAGGAGACTGAAGCTCTTGAGGACAGTCTCCAACACTGTAGACAGAGACAAAGAAGGCATTCAGTAACTCTGCCTTCTTTCTCTCCTCTGTCTCCAGAGCACCCACCTCATTCACAAGAGGGCTTACATTGCCCTGAGTGTTAGTTTTCTTGGCAATGTATTTGAAGAAGCCCTTTCTGTTGTTCTTGACCTCCCTTGCAAGTTTTAATTTCAAGGAGGCCTTAGCTTTCCTAGTTGCCTCCCTACATTCTCTGACCGCAGTCCTCTACCCCACCCAAGAGGCTAGCCCCTCCTTCCATGATTCATATGTAGTGGTTAGGTATGCTGGGATGAAGGTTGGACTAGATGATCTTCAGAGGTCCCTTCCAACCCCTAACATTCTGTGATTCTGTGATATACTCTCTCCTTCCACCTGACTCTGCCCCGCAGTTCCCTGGTTAACCATGCAGGTCTCCTGGATCTCTTTCTTGATTTCCTCCCTGTTGGGATGCACTGATTCTGAGCCTGGAAGAAGTGGTCCTTGAAAACTGACCAACTATCCTGGGCCCCTTTACCTTCCAGTTGCCTGTCCCATGGGGTTTCTCCTAGCAATTGCTTGAAAAGGCCAAAGTAACAAAATCCCTAGGATGGGAATGTGAACATAACTATTTTTTTTTCTGCAGAAACAGAAAGTAGTTTAAACTTCTACAAATTCTGCAGCAAGCACATGAAGCTCTATTGCTGTGTTGTTTAGGGGATGGTGTTTTTCTCTCTGCGGGTTTTGCACTATTATTGAATATCTGTCTTTAAATAAGAGATTTATTTTTTGTTACATAATTTCTTCCACCACTTGCTACTGATTTTTCTTGCTTGTCTGCAGGTTTACTCACAATTGGTTTTATGGTAATCTGATTTTCTACAATTTATGTTGCTGTTAGTTTTATTTCAAACTGTCATAGATTACAGTTTCAGTAAAACAGAGCATCTAAACTCAAAAAGCTGTGGAATGACTGTTAAGTGTCTTGGTCTTAAAACTTACACAGCCTGGCTGACAACCTTTCCATTAGGTTTTCTGCTGCAGGAAGTGGCTAATCTTTAACAGAAGTTATAGAGAATGCAGGAATCAAATCTGTCCAGGACATACCAGGACAGAAACTGTGTGTCAAATCTGAGACATAAGTATCCATGTTGAATTGGAAGTAACATCACTAATCGTTCTTTCTAATCAGAGTTGACATCTCAGCTGACAGCAGTATTGGAGTACTAATATTGGCATGTAACCCTTCTTTGCAGCCATATCTATATGTGGATGCAGTACTTACATTTTTAACTGAAAAAAACTTTATTTTCTTCTACTTGTTTTTTATTGCTCTTTCTCTTCCGTATGCCTTCAAAGTTCTCTGACTATTCTACATCTGACACAAGGTGAGTTAGGGGGACATAGTTTTTAGAAAACTGCAAAATGTTATATCCCTTACTTGCTTTCTGTTTGGTACAAGCTATTAGACAGTCATTGTAACAAAATCTCATTTGTAAATTTGTACATCTCCAGCAATTCCCAAAATCTTCATTTTATTTATGCAGCTCAAATCTTTCAGTTCTGCTAGAATATTGGGTACAAAATCTTGAAGGTGCTGGTAGTCATATGTAGTTTTCAGTTATTGGAATAAAATCATCCTTGACCTACAATTCTATTGTTTTAATTTCTGGATCAGTCCTTATATGTATGCAAGTGCTACTATGATAAGCAGAGATGGTTTTGGCTCTTGGAAACATAACATTTTAGAAGTTTTTAACATAGATTTTTTTAATATGTATTTTAATGTTTCAGTTTCTGAGGAAGAACTGGTGTAGTATTTACACAAGAAATGCTGTTATTTTCTGAATTAATGTGAAAAACAGGGCTGAAAATTATTTCCTGCCTCTAATGAAGTCCGTGGAAGGACTTCCAAGGAAGATCTTTGTGAATAATGTTTTCCATTAATGGCATCTGGAAAGTATACTGTGCAATTGAATACACTAACTATGTCCACTAAAATCTTGAAAACAGTACGTTCTTGTGTAGGGCAATTTGGAAAGTCCTACTCTGTCTCTTCCCATCCACATACTGGATTTTCAAAAGCATGGCATGAGGGTAGATACAATGTTCAGATTGTGACAAAAATTGATTTTGCTCAGATTCTTGCTTTCTAAAAAATACTTGTCTTATGAATGGATGAGTATAATTTCACCCTGAGTTCTCTTTACCGTCCTAAGATTGTCTCAAGAATGGATTGGATGTCATTTTCTTTTTTTCTTGCAATCGTTGTCGTGAGTTCTCACCTTCAATGTTGGATATGTTCTCATTCTCATTACATATTCTCATTACCATAACAAAGATTATAATGAGAGAAGAAAATGTCATAAAATTAATCCATTCTCTTAACATACTATAATGAGGATAAGAAATGGAACAAAATTAATCCATTCTCAAAACAATGTGAAGATTGTAATAAGAACATAAAATGGTATGAAAATTATCCTTCTTGTGACAGTCTTAAAATTGTACCAGGGCAATAAAGAATACAAGATTAACTGTCCCTCAAGAGAAAGGCTCTAGCTAGAACTGAACTTTGTGTCAAAGCAATCCATTCTTGCCCTAAAAACCAAAAGCGGAATTCTCTTGTTGTGGGGAGATGTTATATGTAAAACAATAATAGCTTGAGACTTACACTTGTATCACCACTGGGGAGTGAAAAATATAGTTTGTAGTACCCAGACCTTGAGGTCAAATTTCCAGTTCATGTGTGGAAACAAGTCATGTAAATTACACCTTGAAAATAAAACTTAAGTATTATGTGCCTATCTCTGAAAACCCAACATTTATATTCAACAAATTTGACAAAAAATTTAAGCAGGCAGTTTTGGCTATGAGGTTTTTCTTCCAGATTGCATAAAAACTTTAACACCTCTCATATGTCATGCATTTGTGACTTCATTCACAAAAGATTTCAGGTACTAAACTCCTTTTCATTGCTCACATTAAGCTTGTCAGTCAAAAGTTTGGACCCACAAATCTCTCCTTAGCTATAGCTTACTGAAACCACAAGGTTTAGATAGGGATTTGAAGACTGAATAGTCCCTCTTTCTAACTGTCTCACTGATCACCTCCCAAAGCAACTGTCATCTTGAGGATCCCACCCCAAGGTGTCAAGCTCTCTCTTTATTTGTGCAAATTCAGGTTGTTTCCTCTATGATTTTCCCGAAAATAATTATCTTTTTGTGTTCTTATGAATGAAAATGACTTACTCTTTTTCACTCTCATCTACTCTGTTTGTAAAGTGCACTGTTTTTACCAAACTTCCTTACTATTTAAGTTCCAGGACTTTTCAACCTGTATGGTACTGCTTCTATAGTTATATAGCATAGATGAAAGCTAAGTATTCTTGTTCAGACCTACATGTCTCATATTATAAATAGCACTTTGTTCATTAACCTGTGTAAATGAGAGGAGTAACAGCAAGTTTAGTAATTTCTTCTTTGTGTCATTCTCTTCTCCATTCAGACTTGCTATTTTATTTATTTTTTAAAAAATTTCTGGTTGGTGTAAATTTGCAAAGCCTGATAATGAGCATTCAAAGTTCTGAGCTAAATTTGGAAAAATAACCTTGTGCTTTTCCCAGAATATTTCATTGAATGAAATGTTCACTCTTTTAGCCTTTTTTACTCCTTGTCCACTCAGGTTAAAATCCACTGTTCAATAACACCAGGGAAAATCTTTCCATATGTACGGAGTTTCATTATCTTAAATATAAGCTTACTGAGGTGGACAGTGCTTACTTCATCACTTTCTGAAATTCTGTGTATACGCACAAAGCCACGGGCTTATTTTTCAGAAGCTCTCACTTCTGGCATGTCTCAAACAGTAACATTTGCTAACTGCTCTTTAACCTCCAAGGCCCAACAGTTCTAAGTCCCTGAAAGCTTCCATTTGAAGCTGAACCACATTCTTAGCACTTGTTTGAGGTGGGGAATGAGAATAAAACAGCTGAAGCTCAGTCCAGAAATATGTTGTTGTAAGGATGTAAAAGAGTACATTATCTAAAATTTTAAGTTGTAAAGGCCTTTGTTATGTGTATATTGGAGATTGCTTTCATGTCATATATATATATATATATATATCACTAAAAGGATAATGTGCATGAAATTAGAAATTTAATCCACTAGGTGTTTCTAAACAAAGTAAGTTGATATGAGTGTGTTACATGTAAATATGTGTTTCATAAATTATATGGGTATAATTAGGGATATAGTTTATAACTGCATTTTACACATCCTTACAAAACATGCTGCAGGAACTGGTAATCCACAAATACCATTTCTGGTATTATTTTCATGTTTTACCATAATTTCTTCAAATACAGATGGCCTACATATATTTTCACAAGTGGAGAAAAGACTATTTTTGAATTTTAAGGAACTGTAGAACTTTCCTCTCTGTCAGCCAAACAGCATCGACTCAGTGTAAGTCACATCTAAAAAGTAAAATATTCATTTGACTGTAGACAGTTCATGACTTATTTATAAATAGAGAAGTTTTTACAAGATGCAGAATTAGCTCTCCCCTCTGCAGCAGAAAGGAAGTAAACAAGGAAATGTGGACAGAAACTGCTATTTCCAATGCAATTGACAGGTAGTGAATACAAATACCATTTTTTAAAAAAAACCTTCTGACAGTAATCAAGCATTTAACATTTACTTGCACTCTGTTCCATGGCTAAAATGCTATGGAGTGGTTGGAAACATACTGAAGTTAAATATTTTCAGTAATGGTGTATATATGAGGGTTCTTTATATATTTAAAGTAATGATCTTGGCGTATTTCCACAGCAAAATGTGCCTTTTCTTTTTTTGTGTGTGTCTGTGTGGCCCTGTTTTGAATCTGCCTCTCTGGCTTAAAAACTTCAGTACAGTGAGAACATTTTCACAGACAAAACTTTTAAACATTGGGAAGCTGAAATATGATAAACAAAATAAGTGTAGAAAACAAATTAAATTTTTAGGATTTTTTTTGTTTCCAGATTTTGGGTTTTTTTTGCCAGATCACTTACTATCCAACTAAGTGAGGTTTTTTTCCAAGTTTTCAACAAAATATGGAAAGCTTCATTTCCTAAAGAAAAAGACAAACTCAGTTTTGGCATCAGTCAGTTAACAAATGAAAAAGAAGTCCTAGGAGCCTATCAATTCTGAATGTCCTAGATTTATACTGCAGGTCTCTATTATTCAAGAATACACAAAATTAATACAGCTTATTCAGCATCTGTGCTGATATGTGCAAATTGAATAAATCTGAGATAGCCAGGATTTACACACATAAATATTTGCATACAAAAAGCCCCCTATTTTTGATGTATTTGAAATGAAATGCCTCATAGCCTTGATATGTTGGTATGTCACTCAATTAGAGAACTATTTAAGTTGATGGGAATGTCTTGAGACCCACTGCCCTGCTCAAGGAGAGTAAGAAGGACCAGGTTGCCCAGGACTATGTCCAGTCATGATTTTTTATCTGTATAGATGTCCTGTGTTTGACCACACTCACAGCAAAAAAGCATTTTTTGATACTCAGAGGGAACTTCTGTGTTTCAGTTTTTGTCCATTGCCTCTGTTCCTGACACTGGGTACCACTGAAAAAAGCCTGGCTCCACCTTCTCCATTCCCTCTCATCAGATGTTTGCACATATAGGTAAGATCTCCTTGAGCCTTCTCTTCTATGAGCTGAGAAAAGAATCAGCTCTCTCATCTTCTCTTCATATGAAGAAGAAGAGCATCCTGGCCTGTATCAAAAAATAGTGTGTCTAGCAGGAGTCAGGAAGTAATCATGTCCCTGTTCTCAGCACTGGTGAGGCCATGGTTTGAGTACTGTGGTCAGTTTTGGGCACTGCAATAAAATAAAGACACTGAGGTGCTAGAGCAAGTTCAGAGAATCTCATTAAAGTTGGTGAAGAGTCTCAAGAACAAAGAACATGTCTTATGAAGAATGGCTGAGACAGCTGGGATTGTTTAGTGTGGAGAAGAGAAGGCTGAGAGGAGACCTCCTTTCACTCTACAACTACCTGAAAGGAGATTGTAGTGAGATGGGAGTTGGACTTTCCTCCTAAGTTACTAATGATAGGACAAGAGGAAATGACCTCAAGTTGTGCCAGGGGAGGTTTAGATTAGATATTAGGAAAGATTTCTTTATTGAAAGAGTGGTGAGGCATCAGAACAGCCTGCCCAGGGAAGTAGTGGAGTTGCCATACCTGGCAGGGTTGGCATAGATGAGACATGTGGGGACAGAGTTTAGTCTTCATGGTAGTGTTGGGTAGATGGTTGGACTAGATCATCTTAGAGGTCTTTTCCAACCTTAATGATTCTATGATTCTATGAAGAATGACATGACAATTTCCTTTAGAAACCCTTGACTGTGGCCACTGAACTCTTTAAGTGAGCTGTATGAATATGGCTTGAACTTTAAGATATATTATTGGAGTTGGCAGAGTCCCAGAAAAGTGATGGCTTTCTGTCAAAGAAGATAGCACAAGCTGAATATGAAAAAATTGGGAAGATAGCTCAATTTGGCTGCTTTTGTGTGTTACATGCATTTCTGATTTGGAAGTAAGCATGGAAGTGTTTTTCAAGGATAAGAAAATCCTTTTCTAGTTCTATACGTTTATTCCCAGGGCCAAATGATGTCCATAGTTCTTTGTTCAGCTTTGTAACAGTGCAAAGTCTTGCTAGGCCCAAGGGAAATGAGAGAAATTCCTCTTCTGTAGACATAGCTTGTGTTGTAGCGTCAGGAAGCATGTGTTTCCTGGACTGTTGCTAGGCTAAGGTAACATCCTGATCTGTCCACATGTGTTCTAGGAGGGGGAGAACAATAAGAATAAGGCTTCCAGACTTCTTTCTCCTTCTTTTACTAAGGCTGTCATGCAGTATTTCACTGTCCAGCATGAACTTGCTTTTTCCATGTTCCAGGTGAGAAGCAACAGGAAAAAACCCACTTATGAAGACTGCACCTGCAGCTGAACCTAAATTTTTCTGTCCTTGCTCTCAGCAGAGCTTACAACTCAAGCTCAGTGCTGTGTCACCTGCTTTCTGATATTCACACTGTGGAATAAAAACTGTGCTCGTGTTACCTGGGACACACTACTGAGATGTGGCCAAATGGTAAACCAGGAGACCTCAGGGTGGATGACTTGCTCTTCACAGACACACCAACAGAACTGGAGGAGAAGAGAGTCTTTCACAGTCTGAGAAGGACATCACCACCTGTAGTGGGTCAGCACAAGCAATAAAGCGCTTTCCCTGCTCCTGACTCTTACAACATCATAGGCTGCAAACTGCTTTTTATTCTATAGTTTATAGGTCAATGCCTGATTCACAATTTTCTGTGGCTTTTAATATTATAACAAGCTCAAGACTTTCTAATTTGTTAAGAAGATAAGGAAGTTCTGCAAAAATTGTATCTATTTTATGTTAATTTCTATTTACCATTTGTTACACTGGCAAAATGTTACTACACAGAAATAACAGTTGCTTGCTCTGCAGTTATTGATCCTCTTTCTGTTTTGATGAGAGGTCCATGTTAAGTGGGGAGAGGAAGTGGAAGCCCAAAAAATCCCATCTCTTTATGAAAAACAACTGCCTTTCCCAAACTTGTGTGTCCTTTTAAACAGGTAGTGGCGGAGCTGCAACCTCAGAATAAACTTCCCTGAAGTCTGGAGATATTAATATCCAGAATTTTGGTTTGCATAAAACTCTAATCCTATTATTTCCTTCAGCTAGTCAAAGATCATCTTATCCATCAAATAGCTTTTTAAAATGTGCTTTTAGGAATAAATTGGTTTCCTACGGAGACGACTGTAATAAACCGGATTTTGTATCCTTCTGTTTATATCTGTATATGTGTTAGTGTTAAATTGAAAACTGCAGTTTGACCAACTGATACTGTCTACTGCCTACTTGTTTATTACTTTGAATACTTCCATTGGTGTTCTTAGTTTATTTCAGAAGGTGCAGAGTGCATAACCTATTAAAAAAAATCGTGTATCTTTTAACTCTGATGTTAGGAAAACAACTAATGCATGAGGAAGGAGATTGCATGTGCAGGGTACTACACTGCCTCATGCACTAAAGCATAACTTATGACACTTTGTTCCCATTGTTGTGAACCAACAATGCTTTCTTCTGAAGTTATTAATTTAGTGTTGTTTAACACTGTCCTACTGATAGCAAGATGTCTAGGAGTTATGGGACTTCTTTTTACATGGGATTCTGTCTTACTGAAGTATTTCATCTGCACAGATAGGAAAAAAGATGCCAGTAAACTGAAATTCCAGTTAACTGTTGATGACATCTTGGACTGTCAGTACTAGTCGGTGTAAAGGTTGAGACCGTCTTAGGATTTGTAATATATAATTTAGGTAATCAGCATTCTATTGTTGTAATCTATCAAACAATCACAGTTTTGACACTGGAATTAGTGGTAGGAATCAACCTTTTACACCAGCTCTTAACACAATGCTACCTGAAATGTCCATGTACCCACAAATCATCTGGTTCCTCTAGCTAACCCACAGATAGTATTCCTGCATTTCATGTGACAGTCTGAGGTAATCATTGGTAAGGATTTGATTTGTAATAGCAGTTCATTTAATTATGTTCTCTGCAAAACCCTTGCAAGTTGTTAAAAATAGCAATGCCATATGGATTGTTAACCTGAAGGTCATGATAATGCTTTATTGTTGCTGTAACCAACAGTATTGAAAAGCTTACAATCACTGCAGTGAGATGCCTGCAAACTTGCTATAAACCAGAGTAAACTATTGTCTTGTTGGTTTTTTTTTTTTTGTTTTTTTTTCCAGAGAGGGTAGAACTTTAAAAGGTGGCTTAAACACTCAGCTTTTCTCATAGGTAGCAAATCCGACTGTATTTCAGTTTTGCATTTCTATTACATATCAGACTGTGGGATGCGGTGTCTCAATTGTAGAGGCTCCCTAGGGACATCCACCATTTGGACATTGTGACTCCAGCTTGCCCTGGAAGTACCTCTTCCTTGCATTGCTACCATAACCAGGAACCTCTTTATTACCCAATCATGCATAGTTAAGGCTACTTGTGGCTGCTGGTATTCACTGATCTGCTTTATTTTTTCTATCATTTTGTTCTTATAGTGAAATGATAAATAAAAAGACAAATCCTTTATATTCTATGGCTGTTATAGAAAAGTCAGCCTGACTATGAAGTAAAAGAGCAAACAGATAAGACAGAGCTAAGTAAAGGATAGTATTTAATGCAGATGTTAATTCAAGGAACACTTGTCATCATTTACAAAAAGAATGCTATATACCTGAATGGTGACAACTAGTGCAATTTATATATTTAAATACATAGGGGACTGAAAGTTTTTATCCATTTCATGCACAGAAAACATTTATTCCAAGTGATTTAAAGCTAGAAAAGAAGCATCTATTTCATCACAGGAAACTATGCAAGTAGGATGGAGCTCTCTATCTGGGATAGCTAATGCATTAGTATTAACAGGTAAATAATAAAAAAAAAACTATGGTGACAAGTAAATGTAAAGCAAGATTTCACATGTATCTCAAAGAGCTATGATTTGATTATTCCAAAATTTCAATTGATTAATTACAGAATCGTATTAAGAGAGGCAAATAAATTGAGAAGTGAAATTTGATAGTTTATCCTAAGTAAGTTAAGTCTCCTGGAAAGCGAAGAAATAAACAGAATATAGAACCTCATTAAACGTTTTAGTCCTAACCAGGTGTTGAAAAACAAGTCTCAGTTTGCCCCATCTTAAATTTTACCTTTTCACCATAAAACACCAGACTTCTTGTACTTGCTACTGAGTTACTTATTTTATTGTATTCTAATTCAAATTGCCTTACTTAATTTACTTTCCAGCAATATAGAGACAAGACTATAAGAAAAGTGTCAACGTTTCAAAAAAATATGCATTTGTCTATATTCTTTACAGAATATTTAGTCCCAAATCTATCCCTTCATCTCTATGGATCACAATGATTCTCTGCCAGTGCCACAACTCTTGACTCACCTACACTTTGCTCTTTACATTACCAGCTGAACTGACTTTTCTATTTTACAGTGGCTGTGGAGCATAAAGATCTCTTTGGTATGTGAAGCCATGTTTCCTTCCAAAATGTTTGGAAAAGTGGAGCTGAGACATGAATATCGAGTGCAAGCCTTGGAGGGCAGTAGCAGTGTGGCATCATCGTCAGCCAGCAGTAACTCGGTAATAAGCATGCTGTCAAGGAGCCTGTCAACATCATGTCCCATGCAGAGCTTTGCTCTGCACAGTGAGGATTCACAAGAAGAATACATATATCAGTCATTCGGCACATGACTTTGACCTGTTTTCTCAGATCTTCTTTTCTTACAGTTCATTTCAGATATGTAAGACCTTTATTTTACTTCTACTGCCAACTGAATAACTCAAACAATTTTATTTTGTATGTGTATGTAAAGGATTCTGGTTTTTTTCTCACATATCATGCGTCAGAAAGGATGAGAGTGAGCACTCATAATCAGACAAATTTGTACAGATCAGCTAGCCTAGATTTTCTGCAATGTGGAAGCTGCAGTCACCTGTGTACCAATGGCAGGCTACCTCAAATGTCGTTGTGGTTCAAGTCGACTGTTGGGGCCGACAACAGAGAACCATGAGGTCACTCACTCATTCCTCCCCCCACCTCCATCTCCACAGAATGTTAAGGGAGAAAACTCAACCAAAAAAAGCTCAAGGATTGAGATTAAGGTCAGGGAGGGTAATAATCTACCATTTAAAATGACCAGTTGAAAAAACAGAGAAAATTGGGGAGAAAACATAGATTTAATTTACCACCACCGTTCTTGGAGTAGGACGGTGAGAGTGAACACATAGATAAATACAATCTGATCTTAAACACTCTTCCCACCCCTCCACCCCTCCCATCTTCCCAACTACCTCCTCTCCTCCATCAGCGCAAGTGGCGCAAGGGGTGAGGTGTGCAGTCCATCTGGCCATTGCTCTTGGTAGACGGTAGCTACTCCTCCTTGAGAAAGAGGGCTCCTCGCAGTCCTCCCTTCCCACCGTGTGCTGTCCACCTTACAGGAGGCAATCATCTTCCTCCTCGTGAGTCCATTGGGGCCACAGATTGCTTCAGGTGCCTCCCCTACCGATGTTCGTTCTCCCTCCCCTCTCTCACGAGGTTCTTCATATACTGCACACCCTGGACATCCTCTCCGCTGTCGATCCACTCAATGGGCAATCACCTTCCTGCCATCTCAATCACAATGGGGCTCCAGGGACCGGTTGTGCTCCCCTCACCTGCTCCAGGGAGAGGTTGTTCTCCCCTCACCTTCTCCCTTTCCTTTTCCTTCAGGACATGTCAACCCTTTTTTCTTCTCAGGGTGACATTCCTTTGTTCTCCTCTCACCTAACCCTCCTCCAGTAGAAAAAAAAACAACCTTCCCCAACACAAAGACAAGACAGATCAAAATGAGACAAAACCAAAAGAGAGATAGAATGAGGGAGTCATCTCTTAAATACCTTGATAGCAAAGGTGCTGATTGGCCTGGCCCTGGCCAGAGGAGAATCCAACCCCTACCTGTGGATGGGGGACACTCTCGAAGTTTCACAAGAGTCATACCGCACAGCTCTACCCCCTCTTCCCCAAAACTCTGCCAGACTCAAACCCACTACAAAAAAATAGTCACATAAAAAATAAATGAATATTGTTGTCAGTTTTTCAGAGTTCCTAGAGAAGAAAAGTAAAAATAATAAACTGAAAAGCAATTTTTCATTATTTCAGATGCTTACAGCTAGTGTAACTATCAGGATGTCTATCAGTGTGTCCAGATGAACGGCAGAATGAGGAATAAACATTACTTCATTTGATTCAAATCATACAGTGTAACATTGCAAAACTATGAAATAATTTTGGATGTTAAGAATGGAGGCAATAAATCAGTTTTCAAATTATGACCATCAGTGAAACTTAGTTTATGTGGAACAAAAGAAATAACATGTAAATGAAATTATTAAGCTTTAGAACCTCTCTGCTGCAGCATAAAGAATCTGATATTAGGTAAGCCTCATATCGTGTAACTAAATGTGTTCAAAGAAGAGGTAAAATTGTTCATAAAAAACCTGCAGTGGAAATAAGGACAGAAGGTGAAAACTTACTTTAAAATTGAATTGTATGAAAGGATTTTAGCTTAAACAAAAGGAGGAAAATGAGAAAAAAATAAAAACAAAATAGAGATATATATTAAAATCAAACTAAAGCACTCCTGAAAAAGAGGAATACATGACAATCAGTAATTACATATTGTATTCACTCTCAGATAAGGAAAGTTCAATTAATGTTTAGCCTCATAAATCAGGTTTAAAATCAAGTTTTGTTTTCTTTTATATGAAAGACTTTCCATGTAATTCTATGGGAGAAGATTTAATAAATACCTTCTGTATGCATATTAGAAGAATTTACTCGTTGCTAAGATACTGAAAAAAAATTCTATTTACATTTTCACAAGAAAACGAGGGTAAGTATTTGCTGGTGTATGTTGCAATGAGATACTATATTTGGCTATGAATGCATAGACACAGAGGGTATTTAT
This sequence comes from Apaloderma vittatum, assembly GCF_000703405.1. Taxonomy (NCBI): domain Eukaryota; kingdom Metazoa; phylum Chordata; class Aves; order Trogoniformes; family Trogonidae; genus Apaloderma; species Apaloderma vittatum. The sequence continues at coordinate 23,062 of NW_009697260.1, read as the reverse complement.
GAAGTTTGTGTAAGATTGTCTAAATTTTTGAGCCTAAGAAATATAATTCTTCCAGGTTACATGGGAGAAGGGTCTCAGCAAATCATATTTCTCAAGAGTGAAGCAGATGTTGGGCTTAAGCAAACTAATACAATGTTCAGAACAGATTTTCATCTTGTAAGTACGTTCTCAAGTCTTTTTTTCAATATGTGACAAACAGGAAGGGGAAGTGACCTATTGGAATAGTGGACAACTAATAATGAAACTGGTTTATAGTCCTTTCATGTGTTAACACTCATCAAGATCCATTGCAGTTAAATCCTGAAAGTATCATGTGCTTCAGAGAAACAAACAGCCCCTCTCCAGAATGAACTCACCAAAAAAACAGTTGCTGCTTCTATTATCTATTAGATTTATAATTTCTTCAAATAAGTGAAAAAAGCAGCTCTATTCTTTATGTACATTTCTTACACTTTCAGTGAAAATTGGAAGTAATTCAGTAAGTTGGTTCCCATCACCAGTCTGAATTTTATCCTTTTCCATTTGATTCCTCATTATTAAACTATCTAAGCCCTTCCTAAAATCCATACATCTTCAGAACGTGCTTATGAGGCAGGAAACTGTTGCCGTCACCCATCTTAACACAAAGAGCACTTATGAAATTAATTGGGAGTAGAATCAAATTCTTGGCATTGATTCATATGTTTCACAGGAGCAGAAACTAGCTATGTGGGGATATTCTTCCTTTTAAATGTGTCTTAGTTTTTTTCTCTCTGTTTTCTTCCTCCCCCCAGTTATTCATAGTAGATTTAAAAATGTGAGCATGCTCTATATTACATTCATGTGTATTAGAGAACTGCTTAGTCCTTGGCATTTCCCTGCTGCTGCTGCTACTTAATTAAGGATGCCTGTGTCTCTGCAGATTAGATATTTGCTGCAGTGTGTGACCTGGTAGCATCAGGATATAGAGAGAGCATGTGGTTCTCTGCTAGAAGCAGGCCTGGAGAGGATCCAGCAGTTTAGCTTCCCCATCAGCCCTGCTTCACAATGTGGCTGCAAGAAGGAGAGCAATGCCATCCCACTGTACACCTGAGCTGCACACTCCTCATCTGTGTTCACATATATGTATGCAACGGTGGTCAGATGCCTGATTTTCACCAAGGAACTAAATTTTATACTACATCCCTAGAGGCAGGACAACATAAAGAGACACTTCTAAACCTGTCAAGACCTCAGGATTTACTTCAAATTATTCAATATTTTCATGGAAGAGAAATAAGATATATTGTATTAATTTTAATTCTGTGTGTGTGTCTGTGCTGAATGTATATGACCCAACTTTTCATCTCTTGTGCTGTGCTGCAGCACAATTTCTGAAAACATTTTTTTCTTATGAAGCGTGTATTGAACTTGCAATTTCATAGCTCCTCAGGGCAACACTTTACAAGAACAGACAATGTCTGAGGCCAGGAAAAACAAGAATGAAATTTTTGGAAGAAAAAATTACATCCACGGATATTGCAAATGTTGGGACCTAAGTGTCTCTGCTTTTCTAAAGGATCATTTGGTTCAATTATACACAGATTATTTGTTGTGCTTGCTGTATTACTGTTGCTCTTGAATCTTATGTCTGTCTAGGACAAGATGAAGCATTTATTTTTTTGTATTCAGTGAACAATATATTCTAAAGCATTAATGTACTGGAGTTACTCTTTCTTTCAAACAAAATTTGCATAAATGTTTCAATTTACAGAATATGATAAAACTTCTCTGAATAGATCATAAGTAAGTATAAATGTTTAAGGTTGTTCTTTCCCAAACTTGTTTGTTACTGTATAATCACATTCAGACTTGGTGTATGCAACTCTGTGTAACTGAGTGTGCCTTAATTTCTATCAAACTTTATACACAAAAACAATGGCAATGTCTCCTGGCATACAAGGTGCAGAGAGATACATTAAAACTAACAAAGCAGAAAGGGGGCTGAAATCAAAGCAGTTTTTAAATAGTTTAATGAAAGCAGTGTGAAAATACTGTTAGTTCATTGGAAAACATCTGTCCTCAACTATTCTTGAAAGATGGAATGTTGTAAGACACTTCAAGGATTTTTTACCACTCTACGGTTGTATCAACAGTAAGTCAGGCATGATGTGTCTCCTTTAATATCATAGCAGTGACATTCCACAACATAGATCTTTCAGATCCTGTATGGATCCTTCTGTGCTAACAGAATCCATCGAAATTATTGCATGTCATCATTCATGGATTTATAATTAAGCTAAAACTTGCGGTTTTGTTTTAAAGAAAAACATGGCAGTATACAATAACTATCATGAAAGATGACATATTGTAGTAATATGGAGATAGGAAAGTGAGAGCCTTAATAAGTAGCATAACATTACCTATCGTTGTATCTGAACCCATAAATGCTAATAACTACAAACTGCGATGAAAGTGATTCGTCATTTTATCCTTGCAGATTTCCTCAGTTTGCTAATGCTTTTTTAATAGTTTTAGGCAGTTTTTCTTACCCTATAATCATAGAACAGAATCATAGAATGGTTTAGGTTAGAAGAGACCTTAAAGATCATTAGTCCCAACCCTCCTGCCATGGGCAGGGACACGTGCCACTAGATCAGGTTGCTCAAAGCCCCATCCATCCTGGCCTTGAACACTTGCAGTGAGGGTGCTTTCACAACCATTCCAGACAATCTGTTCCAGTGCCTCACCACCCTCACAGAAGATAATTTCTTCCTAGTACCTAATCTGAATATACTCTCTTTCATTTTGAAACTGTTACTCCTTGTGCTATCACTACACTCTCTGATTAAAAGTCTCTTATCATCTTTCCTGTAGGCACCCTTTAAGTACTGGAAGGATACTATGAGGTCTCTCCAGAACATTACCTTCTCTAGGCTGAACAGCCTTATCACTCACTTTCCATTATTGCCTAGTATTACATACTCCATGTTTTCAAAGCAGTACTACATACACAAATTTTGTCCTCATTGTACTCCACAAACAACCTTGATTGACAGTACCAGTAAGTTAGTCACTACTTTATATTCATTTTTTTACAATATGATATCAATGGTGTCTTACTGCCAACATACATAAAATTGTTTGCAATTCCAGCAGAGCCATTCATGCTGCTGTGGTCAAGGGTATGCCATTACTTCAAGTTTAAAACCCTCTGATATAACTGAACAGTGCAAATTTGCTTCAGGCAGATGGCACAGAGGTTCTCAGATTTTATTTTTTTTCTCCAGAATGTGAAACTAATTGGTCATTTTTTTGTATTCCAAGAAGGAAAGAAAAAAAAAAATCAAGGAAGAAGTTTGGAACAATTTGAAAGTGACTCATGTAAGTACTGTTAGAAAATGAATCTGTGCAGGTGATTAGTCCCTGATTTATGAACAAAAGACCAGGGAGAGGGTACTAATTCTATAAGAACATACACTGGGGAGACTTTCAGGGAAAACTGCTTGAATCTGAGTGTTGATTAGGTAATGTGGCTCTGTGTAGAATGTGCCACACTTTACACATTTTCACATACAAGTTACTGAATTGCCTATACTGAGACTGCTTGTAATAAGATCTGTGCTCCTGAGAAGAGCTGGCATCTGAATCTTAGCCTTGATGAGACTGTATCTGGTAGCTTGCTTTCTCTGTTTCTCTTGAGGTTTTTATATATTCAACAGTGCTTTATTGAACTTATGTCATATAAGGAGTGCTTGAAAGACTACAAATTTTTTTTCCTTATATTTTCCTTTCTGCACTGAAATGACCCAGGGACTGTACACTTGTGTTGCCCACACTAATTTCCTTGTGAATTATAGAGGGTGGGTAAGCTTTTACAGTCAGAAAAGTCCTTCCAACAAGAGGTTTATTCCTCCACTTCCTCAGAAAAAAAGCCCTCTTCAGCTGAAGTTATTTAATTTATGAGTGCTGTAACATGGGGAAAAGTCTGATGAGCCTTAGGAACTGGAAGGTTCTCGTTAACTAGAGCACCTTTTTGCACTTCAGTAGCAGCTACAGCTTAACTATTAAATTCTGTCATATTAGATGTTACACAAACACAGACAGAAAAATCCAACAATCTGTTCCCTACAAAGGCAGTAAATGAGAAGTATGATGGAAGTTAAAGACATTACTTGTACCATAATTTGAGAAAAATGGTATGGTATATAGTCATCCTTTAAAACATAAAATTGTGATAATCTTGCATATCTTAAATCAAGATTATATCCAAAGTTTCAGTCTTATTGTACTAGGTGTAGGTGACATGGTGCTGGCAGCAGGGGTCTGAACGAGCAGCCTCTGTTAGTGTTGAATACAGCTAGATCCAGCCAGCTCCAGTGGAGACACTGCAGGGCACTGCCTGTCAGCCAAGATGGTGGCAGCTCCAAGGAAATATTTTTCAGAAAGAGCAGAAAAACTCTAGAAGCAGAGAGAAGGGTGAACCAAAAAGGTAAGAAACAGCAGAGGGTAAGAGGATGAGAGAGGAGGTGGTGGTGCTGGTGCCGGCACAGGTGCTGTGTGGTTCCAGAGCAGAGATACTTCTGAAGGAACTGCAACATGCTGAGCCCCACGTAGAAGCAGAGGAAAAACAAGTAAGAAGAAAAGAGACACAAAGAGAAAACACATATTGATTGCAACTTGTCCTGCACCGCTCATTACCTTTCTGAGAGGTGTAAGGGTATGTGGAAGGTGTCACCTTTTTAAGGGTTTCAATGCAGAGACATATATTGAGGAAAGGAGGAAGCCATATACAGTAACATATAGAGACACAAATCTGACAGATAAGTGATACGGGAGGATGTGATCTTAAGAATCTAGTCAGGTGCACTAATGGGCGAGGGTATGTGAGAGTGTGGGAATGTTTGTTCCAGCAAGATGAACCTGACTGTGGACCTAGTCAGTTGGGAAATCAAGGAAAGAAGGAGAAACCACAGACCAAAATACACCAAGACACACAGCTGCAGTTTGAGGTGTCTCTGCACCCAAAAAGTTTGCAGAATAGGGTCCTTGGACTGTGAGTGGTGTGGGAGTTCATACAGCTCTGTAGACCTATGGAGGGGTGTGCAGGGGAATGTAGAGCAGGAAGGAACAAAATGGGGACAAAAAGAGGTACAAAGGTGTCCAGTCACAGGTGGAACAGGGCTGGACAGTATACTTGTCTGACAGAGTCCTGCACCTGATCATCACAGTCTGTCCTATCTTCTTACATTATCCTGTTGCCACTTTTCTTAACTACCTCTCTACCTTATCTCTCTGTCCTTTGTGTGTGTGTGCTGCAAAGACTATGGGCCAGTCACTGAGTGGGCTGTGACTGGCTTGTGGCTGGTGGGTTTGTTGTTTTTTTTTTTTGTAACGGGAGGGGCTATGGGGATGATTCCTTGCAAGAAAGTCCCAGAGCCTTCTTGAGTTCAGGTAAACAGGCTGGACCCACCCCTGGCTAAGGCTAGGCCAATCAGCACCTCTGTGATTCAATATATTCAAGAGGGGAGGCCTATGGAGAGAGCCCCTTTTTCTGTTGTCTTTTGTGTTAATGAGTCTGTTTTTGTTTTGGAGAGGAGGTGGAGGTGAGAGAGCAACCACAAGGTCAGTGACGAAAGAGGGGGAAGAATGGCATTGGAGTAGAGTGTTTCCCAGAGGCCCATGATGATTGAGACAGCAGGCTAAAGGTCTGCCAACCAACGAGATTGACAGTGGTTAGAGTTTCCAGGGTGCAGCCCATGAAGGTCTTCATGCCAGGGGACAGAGAGACTGCGGGAGCAGAGGACATGCCCAAAGCCACTCTGAGGGAAGTCCCGGATTAAGCAGGCAACTTCAGCCAGGAGGTGGGTGCCGTGCTGGTGGGAAGGACTCATGTAGAGGAGGAGGAGGAGTAGGACAGCCTCACATGAGAGGGATACCGTGTGGCAACAGGAGAAGGCTGCAAGGCTGCCCGGGGGAGATGGACAGACTGTACACGCCCTCCTTCCCCCCTCTGCATCGCTGGCAGGGAGGAGGCAGCTAGGAAGAAGGGAGAGGTGGGGGGAAGGGGTGTTTAAGATCCTACTCAGATCTACTCGATTTGATTGAACTGGTAGTGGTAAATTAAATTTATGTTTGTTTTCTCCCCAAGTTCTTTGCCCATGACCATAAATTTTTAGTGAAATGCTCCCTGTCCTAATCTCAATCTCTGAGCCTTTTTTGTTGAGTTTTATCCCTCCTTAACCCTAAAGGGAGTGGGATGAGGCTGAGCAAGCATCTGCATTGTTCTTGTTCCCAGCTGGGTATGCTCAGACTATGACAGGGACCTATGTGTGTGCAAATGGAATTTGTTGTCAGCCACTGGAGTCAGACAAGAGGTGTGCCTGTCACTGGCCTGTGGTGTCAGAGACTGGACCATGTGGGAGGATCCCACTGTGAGCTACTGGAGCAAGTGGGTGTCTTTAGCTTCCAGCCACAGGGCAGGAATGGTCTGTGTCCCAAAACTAGCTTTTAGGGGGCACCAGCTCATGACTGGAAGAGGGACAAGTGTTTGTATCATCCCTAAACCTTACAAAATGTCAGATGTTGGAAGGCATCCATGAACATAGGTGTGCTTGTGAACCTGGAGAGTGTGCCCATATGCTGCACTAGTGACATTCCGTTTCTGCCAGCCTGGGAGGAGGAGGGGCTGGGCTGTCTGCCCTTGTGTTTTTGGTTTTTGTGAGTTCTCTCCTGGTGTCTTGTTGGAGTGCCTTCTCTGTAGCAGTACGAGTGACCAAGCATGTCAGTGTCATCTGTGGGCTCATATGTCCCTTAACAGAGGAATTAACTTGCCTTGATAGTAAGGGGGGGAAGAGAGGAGTCTGAAGGAGTTCTGTTGAGCCTAAGAAAGAAAGAGCAGTGCTCTCCCTAAGTGTGTAAATATTTGTTCTTTTCTGGTTTTGTTTCCTAATACCTCAATCAGTACTTATATATTAATTTTAAATGCCAAGGAATTTAGGTAAATTCCCGCTGTCAGTTCTGTTCTGTTCAGACAGCAACTAGTCCGTGATTATTTTGATATTAGTTCTATCTGCCTCGTTCTCCCTGTTTTCTCCCCCCTGTCTTATAGGGGTAATGAGGAGTTGTTTGGTGATTGGCTGCCAGCTGTGGTCAGCTCATCATACTTACGGTCAGATATACTTATGATTTTATATGACTAGATAAAATACATACATTTACCTAAAATTGTGAATATTGCTGTAAACTCTTAGGAAGAAGTTATGTTTAAAAGAAGGTATGTTTTGAGTCCTGATCTGCAGGTAATTTCTGCTGACTTGAAAGTTCTAGTTCTAAGAGTCCTGAGTTCCTCTTTTGAATGTGGTGTAATTTTTATACTCCCCAAGCCAAATGGAAATTTTTAAGCCCCTGAGAGCATTCCTGAAGCCATAAAATGTTGCTAGCTCAGCACTTCAGTTTCAATCCTTGGTGAAAACATAAATGTTTACAACAGAGATGTGAATTCGACTCCACGATTAAAAATACTGGGTGAAATCCTAGGATCACTGAAATCAAACTAACTCCTTTGAGGCAGTATTTCTCGTCTGAAGCTTTACAACATTTTGCTCTTTACTTAAAACAGGATAATGAGCAAAAACATTCTGAAGTGTCTACAGTAAGTCACAGTTTCAGTTTGTTACAGTTTAGTTCAAGAGGCAATGTTAATATTCATACTAACAAGGAAAATGTTCACTGTATTTGAGTGAAAAACTGCAAAAGCAGAAAAATTTAAACAAACTACAGCAATTCCTTATACAATTGTGACATGTAAAGCACATAGAGAAACTAACATACAGGGTTGGGACAAACCATTATTAGCATGAAGAAGAATTGACATGGTTGCAGAGAAAAATATAAATATTTCTTCAAAGTTAGATATGAATAAATGGAGGGAAGAAAGTACACAGCTGTATATTATACATGTATACACACACAACTAAAATATCAAGATATAGTAAACTCCCTAATGAACATTGTTTGCAAAGGCAGAGTTATTTGCCTATGTTTGTAGAAAAATCTTTCTCTTCTGCATTGATAGTAAATTATATACACAATGGAAAGAAAAAAAATAAAAATGGTATTTTGATTTGAGGGAAGCCCTTTGTTGCACATTCAGCACTCTGCCACAATTTTCCCCTGATGCTCATGTAGAGGGAAATACAGTCACGGTGTCCTTTCTCATTGCACCAATAGCCATTGTAGTAGTCTAGCAATCAAGTAAATTTTAGCCTCATGTTGAAAGTAGAAGTATACAAAAGTGCATTTATTTATCTTTATTTTGATTGGAGTGATATTGATGGGAAGGTATGTCTTTAAAGCCAGATTTAACCCTGATTTAGGAGACACTACTCGTATTTACCCATGAAAGGTTAAAGACTGAAAGTATTTGTTGTTACAGCTTTATTAAGAAATCTTCATTTATAAACATTATAGTTCAGGGCATTGTGTCATATGTTCAACTTGATGATCTTTAAGGTCTTTTCCAGCCTAAATGATCCTCTGATTCTGTATTTGGACAAAGTGATGCAGTGAGCAGCATATCAGAGGGCTCTTGCACTGTGAATGCTATCTGCTCATAGCTGGATGATCCGGCTGTTTTAAACAAGGCTGCTGTACCTTGCAGGTCTAGGGTGAGTGCTAGATCAGTCAATGATCTAATGCATAAACAGAAGGATCAGCGTGGGTCTTTCATTAAGAAGCTGTCTGAGATGCTACCTGGCAATGTGTTGACAGCTAGAGCAATTGCCTAGGAACAGGAGGAAAAAAAATGGTTTAGGTAAAGTCCCTGAGCTGCAAGCAGACATCAGAATTTAAAGTTCCTAAAATACAGCAACAAGGTTTGTAAGCAAAATTTGCAGATTAAAAATAGGAAAGCTGAGTAACTAGGAATATGTGATTTTGTCTTTTAAATCATTGCTGAGTAAGATTCTTTAGCAGTTGAGCAAGTTTCCATAGTGTATAGTCCATGCAAAGAAAATTAGGAATAAAAAGAGGAGATAAAGGGAAACAATCTATATTTAAGCTGATCAGAAAGAAAGCCAAAAACTCACCTTAACAGAGAACTTGAGGAGAAACCTGACCCCCACAGAGTGTGAGTAAAAGCAAATCTGACCATCATTTCAAATGCTAGAGGCAATTTTCTGAAGGTTGCATAAAATAACTGCAACCACTGGGTATAAGGATGTGCCATAGCTGATCTAAACCTTCAGTTTTTTAAAGTTTTCTAGCCTCCAGGCAATGGCAAATCTTTCTGTAACAACTTATGCAGGGTGAAACCGAGATCATACACAAGAGATAGTGGCTTACACAAGGGAATGGTTTATTTGCCGTATCATTGCAGTGATATTTCCTGCCTATTTAAGCATACCTGTGGTGTGTAGCTAGAATGAGAAATGGACATAGCAATAGAGACTTCTTGCAGAATTTTATGTACAGTCACTCTGCCTTAATTTTCTTAAGCATACTAAGCAGCCCTTAGCAGTGTTTGTCTTCTAGGCATCTCTTGGTAGGCTGACCTCTTTACATTTAAGTAAGTTAGTTTGCTTAAAAGCAGGGTGCTCCTTCTATCCAAAGTTCAGCTTGTTCTTGCACCTGATGGCAAATGTCACCAAAAAAATTCAGTAAATGCAAATCCTACATGGACATGATTCCTACTCCTATGCCAGTAGATATTGCTACATGACAAATTAGAGGAGACATGCATAAAAAATTACAGTTTTGACTGAATCTTAAAAGTGTATTTTTTCCACTTTGTAAAAATAGTTACCTGCAAAATTAATACTCAGTACTCCTTTGTCAAGCAGACAAGAATAGTACAGATGAAAAAAGTGAGGAAGAGCAGGAAAACAATGTAGGGAAGGGGAGGATGACTCCTTGATTTACACGTGTGTACAGATTTTTTACCATCATCTTTGCTTGTAGCAAGAGTTTCTGGTGTGCTCAGCCAGCAATATGAAGGAATGGCATAGGACAGAGGAGAAAAAAGAATACTTTCCTGAAAAACAAGCGCCTGTAGCAAATTCTGTAGTGTATTTTCAGAAGGAACAATCTTCTCCTCTTTAAAAACTATTTAAATTCTGTTTGAAAATCAATTCTTTGATGAAGAGCACCTGGTTCAAATTGAACTATGTCTGTAAATAGATATTTTCTTCAAAGCACTCACAAACACTTTGCTTCTGAAAAATATACAGCCCATTTTCTTCAAAATATTCGGAGGCTTGAATCCTAATGTAGTCCCAGCAGAAGTCTGAATGGCCAGTTTCCAAAAATGTCTTTTTTCTGCCACATCTCAGTGGGATAGAACATTTTCTCTTTCTGATATTTAGCAGTGCTTCCATGCCTACAATCCTTTCAAAGACAGAGTTAAAGGCTGTGTTAGATTTAAACAGAAAATATTTAGCTCTAGAGCTGGCAGTAATGGTAGCCTGGAGACAGGGGCTTTTGATAGAGCAAAACTGTGTCCCCTGAGCTAACTATTTTGCAGCTTGGTCTGCCATAGGTATAAACGTTGTCTAAAACTATCTTTGATTGCAGGCTTGGCAAGTCCAAATGCATAGGAGAGATGAGCTTCCTTAGGGCTGTGGCTGCCCAGAACTTGTGCTATATGCTCACTCTGTTCCAGGTCACTTCAGAGCCTTGCAAAGGCACAGTTCCCCACATCTCCCCTCCCCACTTCATGCTCTGCTGCAGTTTACGTAGGTTAGGAGGGCTATAGAAGTAACTGATCTGATTCTGCTTCTCTAACAATATCAGGGAAAATCCAGCTGACTTTATTGAAACTAGAATCACAGTTGTAATAAAGGTAGAAGAGAGGGAAAGTGCTGTGTTAGGAAATCTAATGCTTTTACCAGCTTATGTAGAATTATTTCTGATGGGAAAAGCATAGGTGGCTGCAGTGATCAAAAATATAACCTTAGTTTTATTTGCACCTATATCTGCAGGAGAAATCTGAATGTGTGAATAGAACTGCATGTGGAGTCTGATGTCAATTTATTTAAGTTTGGCTATAGGAATTCTTTAATCTTAATGATCACATCATACCAAGATGAGATATTAAATCTCGTCTAGTTTGCAGTTGTAATGATTTGCCCAGAGGGTCTTTGTGTGTGGTAATTGCATAGCATCCTTTCACAGTGGAAACAACGTGTTTGTGAATGAATACTTGCGATCTCCAGAATGTTTACTGAGAGAACAGAGGTAATTGCAGAATCAATAACTCCTTTAAAACTAAGGTTGTGTTGGTTAATATTTTATACAGAGAAATAGTTATACTGTATAAGAAACCCTATGAGAAGCACATACCTCTTGTAACTTTAATGAGTCAAGACAAACACCTTTTATTGGCTGAAAATAATGTGAAATTGGTGTGTAATCATTCAAGCAACAAAGGAAATAAAAGCATTTTTGAAACGCTCTTGAGGGTCAAAAGCTATTTAGACTATGTGGGGCAAAGCTATCTCTGCTGACGGCCTGGTATGTCTGGTAAGAAACCTAGTAGGGAGACCTTTAAAATAGGAATGACTCGGGGCGGGGGAGATTCCTCAATAAATGAAGAAGCTGTGGGTGGGGAAGGAAAGCCAGAAGTTTGGGGTGATGTGAATAGAAAGGACATAGTAATCAACACAACAGAGGTGATGTGCAATCACCTGAGCATGGGCATGTAAAGAAGGAAGTGCCTGCAGAACAGCCTAGTGGGGAAAGCTCTAGAGCCTGTACTGGGGATTCAGCATACTCAGGTACCGCTCTGTGGTGGGTTGAATCTAGCTGGATGCCAAGAGCCCACCAAGCCACTCTGTCACTCCTCTTTTGCAGCTAGAGAGGGGAGAAAAAAACAGTGCAAGGCTCATGGGTTGAACTAAGGACAGGGAGATAGCAGTTACCATCACAGGCGAAACTGACTTGACTTGGTGAAATTAATTTAATTTGTTTCCAATCAAATCAGAGTAGGATAATGAGAAATAAACCCAAATCTTAAAACAACTTACACATGCCTCCCTTCTTCCTGGGCTCTACTTCTTTCTCATGAGCACTGCAGGTTGGATGAGGAATGCAGGTTGCAGCAGTCAATTCATCACACGTTGCCTCTGTCACGCTGTCCTCCTCACACGCTTTCTTTGATCTAACGTGGGGTCTCTCCCATGGGAGACAGTCCTCCATAAACTTTTCCAATGTGAGTCCTTGCCATGGGCTGCAGTTCTTCATGAACTGCCTTATTATGGGTCCTTATCATGGCATGTAGTCCTTCAGAAATGGACTACCCTAGCATGAGTTCCTCATGGGGTCACAAATTCTGACAGCAATCCTGCTTCAGTGTGGGCTCATCCTCACAGGTTCCACTAGGAACCTGCTCCTGCATGGGCTTGCCATGAGGCCACAGCCTTCTTCAGGCACATCCACCTGCTCCATTGTGGGAACATCCATGGGTTGCAGATGGACATCTGCTCTGTTGCCTGGAGCACCTTCTCTCTCTACTTCACTGACTCTGGTGTCTACCACGTTGTTTCTCACACATTTTCATTCCTGTCTTCCACCTGCTGTTGCACATCATTTTTTCCCCTTCTTAAACATACTATCTTAGAAGAACTACCAATGCCGTTTGTTGGTTCAGCTTTGGCCAGCAGCGTGTCCATCTTGGAGCTGGCTGGTATTGGCTCTATTCAACATAGCCACCTCCGTAGCCTGCCCTGCTACCGAAACTTTGCCTAACAAACCCTAACAATACATTTGCCTAACAATACATTCTGAAATCCCTCTAAGGCATGCTGCATGGAGAACAAACAGAAGGAGTTAGAGGTCTGTGTGCAGTGACAAGTCTACAACCTCATTGAGTTTAAGGAAGTATGGTGGGACTGCACACACAACTAATGGTTGTGATGGATGGATACAAGTTCCTCATGAAGGACAGCGCAGGAAGGCAAGATAGAGGAGTTGAGCCTTGAACTGCCTTTTCTGTGAGAAAGCAGCTGGAGTGCATGGATCTCTGCCCAGGCACAGGTAAGAAGCCAGCTGAGAGCTTGTGAGTGAACAGTAAGAGACAGGCAAACATGGTTGCTGCTGCAGTGCATATTTACTGTAGACCTCTTGACCAGGAAGAAGTAGTAGCTGAGGACTTCTTCAGATTACTCGAAGGAACATCACATTCCCAGGTCTAGGTCCTTATCGTGGACTTTAACCTGACATCTGCTGGAGGGATAACACAGAAGAGTTCAGGCAGATCTTCTAGAGATCTTCTAGTGTGCATTGATGACAACTTTCTGACATGGGTGAGGAGTCAACAAGGAAGAATACGCTGCTGGACCTGTTACTTACAAGCAAGGAAGAACTGGTCATGGATTTGAAAGTCAGGAACAGCCATGCTTGCAGTGACCATAAGATGATGAGGTTTGGGATCTTACAAGGAGAAAGCAGGGCAAAAAGACAGACAACAATCCTGGATTTCAGGAGAGCAGACTGTGGCCTCTTCAGGGATCTGGATGCCCAGTAATGTGTCACATGCCATTACGACATCTCAAGCTTTCTGATATAGCCATGTAACTACTAGATTTAAATATATATGTATGCCTAAGGGTAGCTCACAGTCCTCTGGTAGGAGAGTATTTTCTGGATTTTTTAGAAGAGAGAAATAATGATTTTGTAAGCAGTTTTGTCGTCATTTATACTTTAATGTCAGAGTGTGCCAATACGAAAAAATATCAGTATATTCAAATGAATACAGTTGTAATTCTCCACCTTAGCACTGCCCATCCAGGCAGGAGATTTTGAATATTTGTATAGTGCCTTCATTACATGCTTTCAAACTATTCCTTAAACTCCTTTTTTTTTTTTGGAACAGTGCCTACAAACACATAGAGTGACTAAAATTTTGTGCATGCTCTCTGCTGCCTGTCACACTGATCCATTCAGGCTTACCGTTTCCTCAGATTCATCTAAGCATCTGTGCTCGTCTTTTACTTCTTCCCCTTGCACTGTAGGCTCTTCCAAACAGGAAAAGTATTCATACAGGAGAGTTCTTTCATTTTGCATTTCTATTTTGTGTTTATATGGGGGATCCTTGCTTTTTCATAGTACTGTCTAAGATAAGCTCGTCTAGATACAATGGCAGTACATTTACTACTGTTAGTGCTTTTACTATTATTACTGATCTTACCAGCTGAGGATCTGATCTGTTTGAATAAACATAGCTCTATTATTTGGTCTGGAACAGTCTCTTGCTAAATATAGATGACATGTCAGGGAGGAGACTTTTAACGCTTGGCGTCCCACACTTTCCATCACTGCTCAGCAGAATTTAAAAGCAAAATACTGCCTTTCTGAATTAATTTTGTCGCAACTGGGAAGAATTTTTGTGTAACTCCCTGCTTCATTGTTTCATTTTTCTCTCTTAATTTTAGGTCTGATGGGAAGAAAATCTCTAACTACTCACCTTTCTTCCTTTTTACTTAATTTAGTAGAAATCAATTTAATCTTACTATTCAGGAAAAATATATGCAATCTGACTTCATTAGAATTAAAATCTCTGGCACTAAGTTAGGTGTTTCTCTGCCAGAGAGTGACAATGGACTTGTTGTTACAAAAGACATTATGTCAACTTCTTGTTGTATATTTTCTGTTCTTTGCACCATTCTTCACAATGAACGTAATCTAGTCATAAGGCCTAATATATGCTCAGTAGTCTCTAAACAGGAAATAGAAAATATATGATCAGTCACATAATGCTTTTGCAGACCAGATATTGTCTTTCTACTATGTCCTGAAACTAGGCTCCAGCTCTTGAGCTCTCATCCTACAGAAACTCCAATTTGACCTTTCTCCAAATGACAGAAAACAGCTAGCTAGAATACTGAGGAAATATGGTAAAAATAAAAATAAACTCACGATATATATACACACACACACGACACACACACACACACACACAAACATATCAATATGTACACAATATATTAAAGAATTTTATCTTGATTGAAAAATTCAGGAGAAACTTCATATTTGGTTCTTAACCTTTTCCTCTATTTGGTTTCATGGGCCTCTTGAAACAATGGAATGCTACATTCGGTTTCTACAGTAACTTCCTATGATATAAAACACACTGTTGTGTCAGTAGTGACTTCGGACTGCTTTTGTACTCTCTGAAAACAAGTTAGTGGATGTGTGATTTTGCACAGCAGGTTTTGTTTAGCATAATCTACAGATACATTCTGATAACAGATACTCGATCAGCTAACCAGGAAGCCCATCTTTCCTTTGAAGAAACACTGCAGTTTTCATAACATTAAAAATGGTTTTGATTTTTTGCCATGGGAAATACTGAATTTCAGTAGAAATATGTATTTTTTTAAAAAGTGAAAAAGAATCCAACATATATTTACAAGAAAAATCAAAAACTGATTTAAAAATGAGGCCACTTACTCAACAACTTCAGAGAGCTTATATTAATTTAATAATTTGTATGTCATACTTGTTAAATTTAACCGACTATCTGCCTATTTCCTCTTTGTTTTGTGTCTTTCCTCATTATTATAATGAATACTATTAAATATCAAGTCCTACCCCAACTCAATTTGCATCAGGCTTAATATGATTTGGGACCTTTAAGGATTATGGATATATTTTGTTTCTCATTAGTTTCTGACAATCAAATGTCTAAAGAAAAGATTGTTGTTACTGTATCAGTTTATTTATTTCCTTTCTTTATAACACTCTTTTTATCTTAAGGGAAGGAAGTGAAGCAGATGAGCACTTTATCAAATAAATTAAAACCTACTCCATACTTGGTATTTCTAAGCAAAAGTTATCAGGGAAAAGAAACAAATATCCACTTTGGTCAATATTTTAAGTCTTCTATTACTCTGAGCATCCAGTCTTTCTTAATTTTTTTTTCCCTCCAATGCAATCATTTCCCACAATGAAATCCTCTGGGAAATGAGAACACCCGTTAAGACTTTTGTTTGCTAGATTTATTTGTTTTTTTGTCGAGGTTGTCTTGTTCGTTTGTCTGCTTGCTTGTTTGGTTGGTTTTGTCATTTTTTTTTTCTTCTCCAAGTGCTTCATCTATAATTGTCACTGTTCCTCTCCATAGACAGCGAGCTCTGAAATGGTCTTTCCCGAACAACATGCACTGGGATCACTTGAACCTAACTGAGAACATAGCTACCCCTAACTGTTAAGACGAGTGATTTCTAAGGTACTGTTTGTCCTCTGTGGAAATGACTTCACACCACTGTTTCTTCTGAGTGAAAGAGATTAGGAGAGTTCCATTTTTACATGTCATTTCATTACACTCATGTGTACCGCACTGACTCAGCCTAATTCTGCTTAACAAAGTGACACCCTTTGAGAAGTTATTTCTATTAATAACATGTTTTGCATGATTAAAATAAAATGAGTGTTTTAATGTCTCCAGGAGGACCATAATTTTCTAGAACAATTCTTACAGGGAAGAGGATGACAGAATTATTTTTCCCCTCCTGTATGTGAAGCAACTTGGAAACCTTGAGGTATACTTAAACTTTAAAGGTTGTTATTATGGAAGGTATTTTAATTTTGTAAAATGAATCAGTTCATGCAGAATACCTTCTTTAAAATGCTTGCAGCCCTGATCAAGGACTAAGTTGTTCTAATCATGTAATTGTTAAAATAATGCCTTAGCTGGTTTTTTTAAATCAGTTTTATTACTCAGATCTGTGATCTATGAAGACTGTACCAGCTAGTAAAGTACAATTCATCTTAAATTAAAATGATGCTTTTCTTTGACAATACAGTGTTCTTTGTCACGCAGTGAATTATATGGGTATACTTGTCAGTATAAATTTTTTTGGCAGCAGTAATAAACTATTCTATCATTCATTTTATTGCTGGAGAAAATAATCTTTTTTTATTCGTACTGACGTAGCATTTCCATTACTCCTTGAGAAAGACTTGGCAATACTTCAAACTGAATGTTACTAGAACACACACGACTACTGCTCAGTAAATATATTAGTAAATATATTACTTTCTTTTCTACTATACTTACCACACTTCAAAGAAGGACTTGCTTTGATTAAGCTGGTCTGCTCTAGTGCTGGAGCAGCCTACTTCAGAGTATGTCCCTCCACAAAAGTTAGTGGGTTTCTGTGAAAGCACTTTTCATGTGCACAATGACATTGCAGTAGCACAGCTCACAGTATTTCTTTCACTGTCCAGTCCTAGTACCCTTAGACATGGTCAGAACACCACAGATGTAAAATTATTTCTAATAAACAAGTATTAATAAACTTGCTGTAATTGTAAAACTCCACTAATTTTAATTTATATATGAATCTGATATGTGCTCTGTCTGTAGCTTCTTCTCATTTTTGATTAAACAAGAAAGTCTCCAGAGTATTTATTCAGTATTCAGTTTTAAAAGGTTTTGATTATAATTAGAAACATATTTAACATTTTGAATTGGGAGTATTCTGTGCTGTGTACCAATGCCCATTTACACCTCAGCTATGCCCTAAAAAGACAGGTCTACAGTGTCAATGCTGTTCTCTGAGCTGAACTTAATCTACAATTCTCCTTCAGGTAACAAAGACAAACATTTGAGTCTTTGCTGAAGACGTAGTATGCTAAAACACTGCTATAAATAAGACTTTAGAGTTAATATACGTGACCCACAAATTTAGTATTGCTGTGTTAAGCATATATTTTGGAAGTTGAAACTTAGGAACATGAATTATCTTCCACTTGGTCTGGAAATATGCAGAATAATATTTTAGATTAGCTGACGTATATTATTGATTTATTCTATTTTATGCTTGTTAGGTGGATGTAAAAAGAGAGCTGAAGACTCAGAAAAGGGAAGACAATGTGCAGAAAAGAAAATTCACCATGCTGTAATATTCTGTGGTAATTAAAGCCTTCTTCCTGTCCAGTTGAGACTTTTTTGTGCTATATTGATCAATATATTTTCATTCTCTTCCCTCTGTTGTATCTTTATTACGGGAAAATGAGTAGGAAGAAGAAGAGAAATCAGTAAAATTGTAGTTTTGCCACAATTTAAAATGGATAATCAATATTAAATGCTACTGTTCAGGGCTACTGGGGTGTTCTCTCTTTCATTTTTTAAAAATGAAATAAGAGGGCAAATGTCATGGCCTCAAGGAGGTGTTGTGTTCAAAGAAATACATTTAAGCATTGAAGAATCATCCATATTAAGTCTTTATTAACTCTTTTAGAATATTGGAATGAGGGAAGGACTGTGGATGTTGTCTACCTAGACTTCTGAAAAGCCTTTGACACTGTTCCCCATGGAATTGTCTCTGAAAAACTATCTGCTCATGGCTTGGATAAGCATATGATTTGCTCAATAGAGCACTGTTTGGATGAACAGGCCCAAAGAATGGTGGTCAATGGACTGACTGACAGCCAGTCACAAGTGGTGTTCGTCAGGGCTCAGTGTTCAGACCATTTCTGTTTAACATCTTTATTGATGATCTTGATAAGGACATAGTGTTGTCAGTAAGCTTGCAGATGACACCAAGTTAGGTGGGAGTGTCAATCTGCAGGAGACTTACAAGTCTTACAGAAAGACTTGGATAGATTGAATCGATGGGCCAAGGTTAGTGAGATGAGCTTCAACAAGGCCAAGTGCCAGGTCCTGTACTTGGGCCACAACAACCCTGTGCAATGCTACAGGAAGGGTGGCTGGAAAGCTGTCTGGCAGAAAAGGACCTGGAGGTTCTAATAAACAAGTGTCTGAACATGAGCCAGCAGTGTGCCCAGGTGGCCAAGAGGGCCAATGGCATCCTGGCTTGTATTAGAAACTGTGTGACCAGCAGGAGTAGGAGGTGATTGTCCCTCTGTACTCAGCACTGGTGAGGCTGCACCTTGAGCATTGTGTCCAGTTTTGAGCATCTCAGTATAAGGGGGATATCAAGGTGCTGGAGCAAGTGCAGAGGAGGGCAACAAAACTGGTGAAGGGCCTGGAGAATAAATCTTATGAAGAGCAATTGGAGGAGCTGGGGCTCTTTAGTTTGAAGAAGAGGAAGCTAAGGGGAGATCTCATCATTCTCTACAAAGGATGTTGTAGAGAGGTTGATGCTTGTACCTTGTCACAGGTAATTAGCAATAGAAAAAAAGGGAACGGCTTCAAACTGCAACAGAGTAGGTTTAGACTGGACACTAGGAAAAATTTTTTCACAGAAGGAGTAGTCAGACATTGGAATAGGCTGCCCAGGGAGGGGGTTGAGTCACCTGAATGTGTCTAAAGATCATTTAGATGTAGTATTGGGGGATATGGTTTAAGGATGAACTTTGTAGAGTAGGGTTAATGGTTGGACTCAATGATGCCAGAGGTCTTTTCCTACCTGAATGATTCTGTGATTCTATGATTCTTTGAAACTCAACATGAGATTGCTGTGGCTGATCTTAGCCTATGTTGAGATTGCCATTTGTTTGCTCTTTTGATTTGCCATTAAGTCCCTAGTATGGCCAAGCTATATCCCAGCACCTTGGAGGGAATGATGCAGGAAAACATCCTTTAACACAGGATGTGTACATACTCTTTCACACAATGTAAAGCTAGCTTGGACTGCTGTCCTTTTTTCTAACTCACTTGCTTTTGTTAAAAAGTTGGAAGGTTAAAAAGCAAGTAAAGAGGAATATCTTCATCCCTGTACATGTGTCATTGATCCTAGGCAGGTCCACCACTCCAGAAAAGGACCTGATTTCCAAGTAGTACCATCCGTGGTGTCATCAAATTCTTCTTGTTCTTTCTGAATGTGTGTCATAGCTCTTATCACTACCATCTCTTCATAGGCATTCTGTTCCTGTGTCTTCATCTCTGCCTTCCAAATTAATCTTTCTTAACCACAGTGTGCTTCAGAGCAGAATTGTTTTTCAGACTTGCCTATGTATATTGATTCCACCTCCAGGACCAAAATTCACTCCGGATATATCACCTCAGAATAACGTGTTCCCTGGAAGATGACAATAAACAAGTCATTGAGATCAATATAAATTAACATCCATTCATATATGAATAACAAATCAACAGGCCTTCTAATACAAACAAAAGTGAAGAAACCATCGGGGACTTCAGAAGGAGTAGGAAGGTTAGGAAAAAAAGTAATGCTAATTATTAGGGGATCACAGGAAGGATTGGTGCTCAGCCAGTAACAGTACTGTTACATAGTATTACTATTAAGGTAACATATCTCACAGAGCTGCAGCTTCTGTACTATTTTAGATTACATATTTTTCAGTGTTTGAAAGGCATTGTGTTTTTGTCATTCAGAAAATACCTAGGACTTTGGATGTGTTTCTGTGTCAGGAAAAGATGAACACAATTTGGGCTCATAAAATAATAAAAATAATCATGAGTATGGTGCTCTTTTTGCATGTTTTTGCTGAATTACTCCATAAGACCTTCAAGAGAATAGAATTCTTCTAATTGATTATAAAGACAATTTTCATTGATTATATATGAAATGTAGGTAACTGTTTACCACCACTGAAATGATTTTTCAAAAAATACCTGCCTTAAGAGCAACGAAGCAAGAGTTACTATTGGAGTCAACACAACAGATATATTTTTATTTCCTTTAGAAGTTTTAAAGTGGTAGTGTTATGTGGGAACACCAGTCTGATATCGTGAATCTTAAGTGCACTTCCTTATGGAATAAGTTAAATATCAGAGATACAGGGAAATGTTTAGAATGTGAAGCTCCAGGTATTCTTACAATGTCACAGCACTAAATTAATGCCATCAAGAACTGAAATTGATATAATCACATATAACTTACTACTTCAAGTACTGTGCCAATTACTTGTGCAGCTTATGACAAAGAATCATCTTTACTTTTTAAACTTAAAGTTGTGGGTTAATAATTGAGAGCTTATGAATGTAGGATGCAAGAAGGTGCTAAAAAACAAAGCCATGTTTTGCTGTGGTATTATTACTGTAATTTGGTTTTCACAGAAGCTGTTATCTTACATGTCTCTTAGTTAAAGGATGAAATGGATTAGAACAAATGTTTGAAAGTGTGAGAGTGACAAATATAAATGAAAGGCTTCGTGATTCGGATAAGAAATTTGTAAAATAATAATATGATAAATATAAACCAAGAAATGGAATAGATTAACATTCTTTCAAATTTAGCTATGTGCAATTTACCAAAAAAAAGACCAACACAAAAGCAGACAAAAATGAATGTCATTTAAGCAAACAGTAACAACATGGAACAAATAAATATTCATATTAAGTAGGTCATATGAAAACATGGTCTTTCTATCGGTCTTTGATTTTCTCTGTATTCCAGAGTGCAAAGTTAATTATAATAATAACTAATGAGTTGTTACTTAGTACACAAATGAAAAATTGGAGTAAAAATAAAACTCCGTATGAGTATATTCTTTCATGTTACAATGTGCAGCAGAAAACCATAATAAAATTCATGTAGACTTATCTCAGGAGTGAATGTGTTTTCTGAGCTAAAATTCTTTCAGTCAGGATTCATTAGAGATATTTATCCATTATATATGTTCAGTAAAAGTAGTTTTATATCAGCTTTCTTGTATCACTTTTTAAAAAAAATTATTTTGGTTTCTGCTTATGGCAAAAATGGTCCAAACCTTGGTTACTTACTTATCATTGAATCGGGTCAAGATGTTCTCATTGTTAATATTAATGATGAAAAAAATGGCTCTGTGGCTCGTGTCACTGCCACAACTTCGGTTTCTTTCATGATGGTCTACATAGCACTAGGCTTGATAGCCTCAAATCTGAGTCACTTTTCCCAAAGAGGTAAAAGGATCTTTACCCAAGAGATTTCAGAGCTGATTGACAGGGCTTTAAACTAGTAGACTTGTCTGTGACAAGCTGTGGGATGACACACTACGGTTAGACGGACAGGGTGTTACTAAAGGCCTTCAACCTGTTACTCTGTGAAGAGCTGCGGATGCAGCAGCAAGTGTCGTTAAAGTCCTACAGAGATGAAGCAGAGGTTCCTGAGGTAGTACGAGCCAAAAGGGAAACATCCATAGAACACTTCAAAGGAATTAAGGGGTGTCCCACCAAGAAGGTGACACTGCCAACAGCCCAGCTGAAGTGCCTCTACATGAACGCATGCAGCATGGGCAACAAATAAGAGGAGTCAGAAATCTGTTTGCAGTCAAGAGTTTAGGATCTGGTGACAGTTACAGAAACATAGTGGGACAGCTCACATGACTGAAATGTGGTCATGGGTGGCTCTGTCCTTTTTAGGAAAGCTATGCCAACAGGGTGAGGTGGTGGAGTTGCTCCCCATGTGAGAGAGCAACTGGAATGTATCGAGTTCTGTCCAGGAGTGGATGAGGAGCAAGTTGAGACCTTGTGCGTAAGAATTAAGGGACAGGTTAGCGTGGGTGATACAGTGGTGGCCACCTGATCAGGATGAGGAAGTTGATGGTGCCTTCTACAGGGAGCTGACAGCACCCTCTCAGTCACAGGCCCTGGTTCTCATGGGGGATTTTAACTATCCAAATATTTGCTGAAAGGCCTGCACAGCCAGCCATCCTCAGTCCAGGAGGTTTCTCCAGGGCATCAACAATAACTTCTTGATGCAAATGGTGGATAAGCCAAGTAGGAGGGGAGTGCTGCTGCATCTTATACTCACCAACAAGGAGGGCCTCGTTGAAACGGTGAAGGTTGAGGGCAGCCTTGGCTGCAGCGACCATGAGATGGTGGAGTTCAGGATCTTGTGCTATAGGAACAGAGTAGCAAACAGGATCACAGCCCTGGACTTCACCAGGGCCAACTCTGGCCCTTTCAGGCAATTGCTAGGGGAAACCCCATGGGACAGGGTACTTGAAGGCAAGAGGGACCCAAGAGAGCTGGTCACTATTCAAGGACCACTTCTTCCAGGCTCAGGATCAGTACATCCCAGCAGCTACGAAATTAAGGAAGAGTTCCAGCAGACCCACATGGTTAACCAGGGATCTGCTGGGCAGACTCAGGTGGAAGAAGAGAGTATATAAATCATGGAAGGAAGGACTGGCCACTTCGGTAGAGCATAGGACTGTTGTCAGAGGATATAGGGAGGCAATTAGAAAAGCTAAAGCC
>NW_009697259.1:58648-147541 GCF_000703405.1 Apaloderma vittatum | reverse complement strand
AGGGAGGTTGTAGAGAGGTGGGAGTTAGTCTGTTCTCCCTTATGGAGAGTGATAGGGCAAGGGGAAGTGTATTTAAATTGCACCAGGGGAGGTTCAGGTTGGATATTAGGAAGAATTTCTTTACTGAGAAGGTTGTCAGGCATTGGAACAGGCTGCCCAGGGAGGTGGTTGAGTCACCGTCCCTGGAGGTGTTTAAGAGATGAGTGGATGTTGTACTGGGGGATGTAGTTTAGTAGGTTGATAGGGGCTGAGACAAAGGCTGGACTTGATGATCTTCAAGGTCTCTTCCAGCTCAAACTATTCTATGATTCTGTGATTCTTAGATCTACCTAACTTGGGTGCGGGTGGCTGTGAGGCTGCTCTGTCCCATGGTGCTGCTGCCCTGGGCACGAGGAGCCCTTGGATGCTCCACAGGGCTCTTTGACCATCCCTTTCTCCTCGCTTAGGGCTCGCAGGCCACCTCGGGAGGCTTCTGCCCCACCACACAGATATGCGTCAAATGGCTTACACGTCACTTTGCAGCTACCAAAAATAGTGATTTGCACAACTCTGACCCCAACCAAGTCTCTTCTAAGCTGACCTGAAAGTGTAATTCTTGATGTAAATCTGCTGGGTTTACACTAGTTTTATGAAAGCTGCTACTCTGCTAGTCCTGATGCACACTGCATGAGCTGAGGGGTAAGAATTTTGTGCCCCAGAAGTGCCATCACCCTAATAAGCCATCGGTCGATGCAGGATGGGATCCTCTCCCAGCTCCAACTCTTCTCTAGGACGATTTCTGCAGCCAGAGCCACCATGAGGGCTGCGGGTGACATATCCTCCTTTTGTGTTTCCCAAGCTGATGACTGCCACTTGTTGGGCAAGCTCCCCAAGGTGAAGTGCCTGCGGAATGGACGGCGAGAAGGTAAGAGCTGCCTGGTCACGACCCAGGTGGGAAACCCAAATTTTGGGAGGTGTGAGAGAGATGGGGCCTGGTGGGATGTCCATGGAGTGGGCAGCTGGAAAGGTGAGCAGCTTCTGAGGACAAGGGGACCTGATAAAAGGAGATGTGATAAAGGGCTGGGATTTAAAATGAGTCCCCCCTCTCTCACTGAAAGAGATGGGACTATTATGATATCCAATGAGGCTCAGCTGTAGCTTATTAACCAGAAAATTGGAACAGGCAAAACAAAGCCCCGGGTCTTATATTTAAAGATGTTTGCTCTAATGAAAGAGAAGAGATCTGCTCCTGCTGCTTCTGCGGGATTTTTTTTAAAATTAATTAATTATATTTGAAAGATTAAGAAGGGCCATATAGAGGATGAATGCATGCCCCACTGGGCTGCTGCTGGCAACCTTTTGAGACATTTCCCAGCTCCCTGTAGTCTG
This sequence comes from Apaloderma vittatum, assembly GCF_000703405.1. Taxonomy (NCBI): domain Eukaryota; kingdom Metazoa; phylum Chordata; class Aves; order Trogoniformes; family Trogonidae; genus Apaloderma; species Apaloderma vittatum. Next base: position 146,173 of record NW_009697259.1, on the reverse strand, counting down.
AATGGATGTTTTCAAGTCGTGCTTTGCAGTACTGGGAAAACAAAAAACAAAGAAGTTTTTTCATGCTGAAAATTGAAGGCTTGAGTCCAGGTGTGTGTTGAGTTGGAGAGACTGAGGAGTGGGGAGGGTTTGTCTGTGTATTCTTTCCTCAGAAGGTTTTTATCTCTGCAAGTCTGGCAGGGTGGCATCACCCAGCCATGGGTGTAAGACGCATATCTGTGTTGGTAGGAGAGTAGGAGAGGTCTCCATAGGTCTACACCTCCTCACCCTTCTCTCCTGTATTTTTGGGGTACATATATGCTCGGCCCTAGCACTGGATAAACCTGGAGGTGTTGGTGCTCTATAAAGCAGTCAGGATTTGGAAATCCATCTCGGAAGGCTTGCCTCACTTAGTAGGTCACTGAAGCTGTATACCTCAGCACCTGCCAGGATCGGGGGAGGGCTGGGGTGGGTACAGCAGACTGTAGCTACCCACAAAGTGTTAGAAGTTGCAGAGAGAGATATGGGGACAACCTCAGTTGCAGGAGGTGACCTCAGCAAATAGTGGATTGCTCCAGGCTTCATTCTCCTGTCCCTCTTCCTCCTGGTCAGAGGCTGTTCCTTGGCCTCTTTCCTCTATGGAGTTTTAATATAAAGGTCAGTGACCACCTCCTTTGTGGACCACAGGTGCTGCTGCTCCCAAAACCCTCCTGTCTTATCTGCCCCTGTCTCCCCTTGTATTACTGCTGTTTCTCTGTCATCAGGAAGCTCCCCTTGAGCAACCTGCTTGTCCCGTTTGCCAGCGGACCATCTCCTTTCTTACACTTACAGCGTTGACTGTAGGCGAGAGGAGTGTTGGGAAGCTGATTGATTCCTGCATACATAGAAGAGCACCTTTAAGAGCAGTGATCTTTTCAAATCCACGTGAAATCCATGCATACAGCTGTTTTCCATGACCTTCCTCTTTGTTCGTTTTTCTCTCTCACAAACGCATGCAGCAATCTGTCTCCAGCTCTGAAAGACTCTAAATTTACCATCAGAACCCTGGTGATCCAAGCAGGCTCTTAGCATCTTGGTAACTGAGAACTGACCCTCTATTCTTGGTTGAAAATGTGTTCCCATTAAGCTGCGAATCAGCAGTGCTTCCAGGGGTGGGAGGGAGATTTGGGGGTCACTTGTACACGGAAAGGGGCACAGCAGGAGAAAGTCAGAAGCCTAAGAAAAGCATGATTCTGACAAGAAGTGATCCCACCCTCGACTCCCTGGCCCATTTCCCACTGACTTAAGCCTATGTTAGGTTTATTACCTGCGGGATGTTTCGGAAGCATTTCAAGTTGTGTTTTGCCCCAGAAGGAAACAGCAGAAATAATCACGCAACTTAAGGATTGGCATAATTGGTCATTAATCTAGGTGGAGTAATTTATTTGCTTTGGTGACCTCGGGAAGCAGTTGCTGTGCCTTGCTGCACTGGGAAAGAGGCAATGAACACAAGTTGCATTTTATATTGAGTGGAATTTAGATGGGTCACAACCCAGGAGATGCACGAGTGCAGAAGACCGTGCTGGAGGAGCCCATCGATTTGGGCAGGAGCTGACTTGGTGTGTCCCCAAACAGGTCTGATCCGGTCCAGAATCCGAGGGGCAGATGTGGCACGAGCAGGAGTCCTGACCTTCCTTGACAGTCACTGCGAGGTGAATAAGGACTGGCTGCTCCCTTTGCTGCAGAGGGTCAAAGAGGTGAGTGCTCCTGAGAGACCAGGGCCACCCTCAAGGGATGCGTCGCTGATGTCCCCTCCTCTGCCCTCCCAAGGGGCACGACCACTCAACCATAACCAACTGCGTGCAGGCATCTGAGTAAGAAAGCAATGAGCTTTTGGTGCGCAAAGTGAATTTTGCTGGTGTTCCTCCACTCAGCAGACAGGTGGAGTTGTCTCCATGACTGGGAGAGGTAGTGGGACAAGGAGCCTCCCGAGGCAGTGGGGCTCTAACCAGCAAGCACAGGTTGTGCGGTGAACGGGGAGTGTGTGGGCAGTGCTCCAGCAGAGTTTTTAATTAGACTCATGTAAAACGCTCAGTGCTGATGATTTAAGGGAGTGACGGCTCCTTGAATAGGGGCCGAATTTAATTTCATGCAAATTAAGCGCTAATAAATTGATTTAATGGGATTTACATTCTGCTGATTTCCGAGCAGACAATGACATTCGCCTTTTGCCAGTGGCGAGTCTGTCACCAGACATGTGCGTGGAGGCTGGCAGTGCCTTGTCACTTGGGTCAGAGGGAACTCTGTGCTGGTGACCTGCTGGCACGGTGCAGGGGATGAAGCCTTCAGCTCCGTCACAGACGTGTGATCCTTTCCCTTTGCCCTGCCTCGTTCCACCACCCTTGCTACACTTCTGGCTCCTGATTGCTAGTATTTATTAGTCAGTAATTTTAAAACTACTGAATTACGTTGAAATAAGGGCAGCTGAGGAGCAAGGGGAAGCTGAGGCAGTGGGTTATGGAGAAACCTTCTCGGCTGGTGTTCACGGTGCCCCTAATTCAAGGTGTCCTGCTCTTCAGACCTCTGTACATGACAGCTGTGCTGGCTGGGCTGCATGTCCCCAGTGTGTGGCAGTGATGGGACAGCATCCAGTCAGATCCCTCCACAGTAGGCGAGGGCAGCCAGCACTGGAGAAGTCCCAACCTCACTTTGCAGGCTGGGCCGCAGCACTGCTGATAAATGGTAACGTAGTGAAAATGGCCTTTTCATGTCATCGATCGCATCTCTGGTGGAATTACAAGAACACGTGCTATGATACCACTCGAGCCTCGTAGGTGGCCTGCCCCAGGCTGGGATTCACCACTAAGCTGTATTGCATCGTTGTTCCTCTGAGTTTTTTTAAGGCAGGCATTCCTTGTTGCCTGCAGAATCATAGAATCACAGAAGGTTTGGGATTGGGAGGGTCCTCTAGAGATCATCTAGTCCAGCCCCCCTGCCAGAGCAAGATCACGTACAGTAGGTCACACAGGAACATATCCAGACGGATTTTGAAAGTCTCCAGAGAAGGAGACTCCACAACCTCCCTGGGCAGCCTGTGCTCTGAAGCCCTGCTGGATTTCCGTGAGGAGCATCTGGAGCAATTACCTCTTTCCCCTGCAGAGCTTTTGACGTGGTTTAGGAGGAGAAGGGCAGCGGTGTTAGCAGGAAGGGGGCAGGCAGAGGTGCTTTCCCACGCAGCTCCAGGACTGTGCCCCATGTTCAGCGCCCGCGAGGTGGCCGAAAGTGGGTATCACGTGCAGCATCGCTGTAGGAGTTTCACTGCATCGCGGTCTGAATGTGGCATCAAATGCAAGTGCTATCTTCATGAACTTATTTCTGTTTTCTCTTCTGGGTTAAATCTTCCTCTAGCTGGAAGTAAAGCAGTCTGTAAACTTGCACTGCTGCTCATGCCACTCTTACCCTGCCCGGTGTCTTGCAGCCCAGGCAGCAAGGGAGACTCACTACAAAGAGTGTTGAGGGACTTGCAAAGCAAGTGGGATCCCACTTGCTCGCTCACAAAAACTGCAGGATTCCCTTCTTCCCAAGCCCACCGTACTGATCCTTTCCATCAGGGTTAAAATATTGATCAGTGAAGTGTATGAAATGTGACTGCTGCCACCTTCAGGCTGTGCTAAAGAGATGGCTTCTCGGTCCGACCGCGGCGGTGAGCATCAGCCGCCTAGGAACATCTTACGTGTTCCTCCTCGGAACCGTCTGCTTCGAGCTAATGTGATTTGAGTTTCAAGCTAAGGAGTAGTGAGTGGCTCTCACCACCACCAGCCATCGTGTGCATTGCTCCTCTCTTACTTTCTCAGCCAGAGCAGCTATTCCTGCAGCTTTCCATGGTGGGAAACACTGGAGCCTGTGTGTGCCACCAAGCACCCCCATGGACACGTGTGAAGGTGCCCCTTGAGTGCCACGCTGAGCTTTCCCAGCTGCTGGTGGCACCCCTCCCCAGGCCCACGGGTGCTTTCGGATGTGGGCAGCACGTGCCCAGCGTGTGGGATTGGAAGCATTCAGGACTAGAAAGTCTTGAGAGTAAGTGATGTGGTGGGGCGGGAAGAGAAGGGATCCAGAGGGTCTCAGACCTGTGCCCAGAAGGGTGCACATCCTAAGGAGCAGCAGCGACAGCGGGTGTTTTGCACCCGCTGTGTTTGTGAGCAAATGACTGTGAGTGCGTGGGCTCACGCTCTTGTTTTTACTTACAGAACAAATATCTCTGAAGCCTTTAGTGGTGCATTTTGCCTGAATAATTTTCTAAAAATGCAGTTATCCAACCCAAGGTGTTTTTACGGTATGACTCAAAGAATTTGCTACAAAACTGAATTTTTAAATGGCACTGGGATGAACCAGTGGATGGTGACCTCCCTCTACTTCGAGCTCAAGCATCCCACTGAGTTTGATACTCTCCTGGGGTAGATGAGGGGCAGCCAGGCCCTCTCACCTTGTCTGATGTCGTTGTGAGTCCAGAGGAGCAACCGTGGCCCTTTTTATTGACCCTTACAAGGTCATGATGTTGAGGTTGGGCCACAAGCTGCAGTCAGCGTCCTTTAACAACTCTGAAATGTATCCAGTATTTTCAGGACAATTTTCTGAGTTTTTTCCTGTTGATTTAGTTCCACAATTTTTGAAAATTTCTTGTGAAAGAGGATTGAAGATTTGAGTGTTGTTAATATTAACATGCTCTGGCATAGGAAGGTATGAAAAAAACAGAGGGGTGAAGCTGCCTATAATGAGATCTGGTGCTCAGCCTGAAATAAAGCATAGCAACAGTGCTGTGCTCCTGAGCATGCTGTGTTTTTCTGTTGAGGCTCAGAGAGACCTTCATGAAAGCTACATATTAAAGTCCCAATGGCATGGCAGGGAAGTTGAGGCAGGGAGAAGGTTTCTCCCTGTGGTGGGTAGATACCTTGCCCTTTCAGTGGGGTGTTTGACTAGAAGACAGACTCCTGACTTGGCACTGTTATGGAAATACCAAATACTTGTCATGCTTATTTGGAAAACCTGAGCTGTAGTCCAGCTTCCAGCTCCTTGCCTTTGGTTTCTTCTTCCTACAGCTGCATTTGAATACTTCTTTGTTAGGACTAATTTCTTAAACAAAGTCTTTTCTGAGGGATAAAGCAAGCCCATGTGTGCTCAGATGCTTTCCTTTGCATGGCTGTTACTATTTGATCTGGTGAGGGTAAAACCTTGGAAGTTTGAGCTATAATTGGAGTTTAGGGTTTTTGAAAAGAAAAAGGGAGATAAGAGACCAGTCAAAGCTGTCACAGTCTCTTCCTTCTGTAGATATTTTTGTTCATAACTGTTTGTATAATCTCTTTGCCCATAACAAGATGTTAATTAAACCACCACCAACTCAGGTCTTCTTTTTTTTTTTTAACCCTTTCACACCTTTGGCAAAACTCTTACTGTATCCCCATAGCTTGCACATTTTTAAAATACCTGTATTTAAGCTGCCTGACTGCCTGTGTTTTTCCTTTGTTGTTTCAACTGCCTGTTTGTCACTTGACTTCTGAAATCCAGTAAAAAGTATTTGAGGGAATACATTGGCGAATTTGCAAAAGGTAGGCAGAGCTTTTGGTCCAGCCAAGTTCAGTGCTGAGTACACGCACAGCCTGCAGTGGGAGAGGCTGTGGGTGAGGCCAAAGCCAGTGAGAGACGCCAGCTCGGCAGCCCAGCAGCACCCAGTCCGCTTTCCCAGGAGAGATGGTGCCTGCTTTCCCTGGCTCCCAGCAAGACCTCTGCCGCTTGATGCTGCTGCTGTTAATTCCTTGGTCAAGAGGTGCGTAGCCAGAAGGTCAAGGGAGGTGATTCTCCCCCTCTACCCCACTCTTGTGAGACCCCACCTGGAGTACTGCGTCCAGTTCTGGAGCCCACAGCACAAGAAAGATATGGACGTGCTGGAGCGTGTCCAGAGAAGGGCCACGAGGATGATCAGAGGGCTGGAGCACCTCTCCTGTGAAGACAGACTGAGAGAGTTGGGGCTGTTCAGTCTGCAGAAAAGAAGGCTCTGAGGAGACCTTATTGTGGCCTTCCAGTATCTCAAGGGGGCTACAAGAAAGCCGGTGAGGGGCTTTTAAGGATGTCGGGTAGCGATAGGACTAGAGGGAATGGATTGAAGCTAGAGATGGATCGGTTCAGATTGGATGTTAGGAAGAAGTTCTTCCCCGTGAGGGTGGTGAGACACTGGCACAGGTTGCCCAGAGAGGTGCTGGAAGCCCCATCCCTGGAAGTTTTTAAGGCCAGGCTGGATGGGGCTCTGGGCAACCTGATCTAGTGGGGGATGTCCCTGCCCATGGTGCGGGGTTGGAACTAGATGATCTTTAAGGTCCCTTCCAACCCTGACAGTTCTATGATTCTGTGATTCTATGATTCTATGATTCTGTGGTTTGGTGGCTGAGGAGAAGGAGGCAGCTGTGGGCACTTGTCCCTGACAAACCTGAATGACACCACGATTTCTAGGCACCTGGTGTCTCCAGGAGCTTTGGGCATCCCTTGACCAGTTTGAATGGTGTGATCTGAAGTCATGGGTCATTTCACTTCTGCCTTCCAGGATCCCACCCGTGTGGTCAGCCCCGTTATCGACATCATCAACCTGGACACTTTTGCCTATGTGGCAGCTTCCTCAGACCTCAGAGGAGGTAAGTCCAAGCCATGTGCATGCCCCATGGGCATCCATCCTGTAGTGTGAACATGCACTGGCCCAAGGAGCTGGGGGCTCTGCACTACACCACCGCTGGCACTTGCTCTCTTGCAAAAAAGCGTGTTAGCACTGTTCAGTGCTCCCCGCTGGCTGTTTTCAGGCTATTTTAGAGACAGGTAAGCGTGGCGTGTGAAATGGTGTTTGCTACAGTGGAAAAGGCGGTCAAGCAGGAAAGAAGGGTCGTGTTGAAGCCACCTTTGGCAGCACTGAAAGCCAGGCTCCCGACAGGAGGAGATGGGGGATGTCTAGGCAACAAATGGAAGATGTGACTGGAGCATTTATTAGTATGCCTGTGCTCTTTGTAGCACACACTACCCATCAGAGCGTGTTTCTATGTGTGCACAAGGGGACAAAGTGAGGTTTCAGCAGCAGCTTTAGCTCTGACTCTTCCTGCCATTGGAGTGCTTGACTTTGCAATTGTAATACAATGTGTTGTTTCTGGTTCATATGCAGTAGTAAAATGTGTTAGTCATTGGACTCATCTCCCAAGAGCTGCATCTCCATGACTTAAGTCATTTGGAAGTGAGGAAAAATACTCCATCAAGCACGGCTTCTGCAGCCTACATTGCCTGCTAATCTGTACCCATTTCTGATTTCCCCGTGATACTTCTCTACTTTGGTTTTAGGTTTTGACTGGAGTCTGCATTTCAAATGGGAGCAGCTTACCCCAGAGCAGAAAGCCAAACGACTCGATCCCACTGCACCCATTAAGTAAGTCAGGAGCGGGAAGGAGGCACCTGGGGAATGTGGGGCAGGACAAGCATTTTATCTTACCCCATGTATGACTCCATACACCATAGCAGTATGATATTCCTTCTAGGACAGTTCCGAACTTCTCATGCCTATAGTGAATTCCTTGGGTTTCACAGTACGTTTTCACCTTCCAGCACTGAAGTGCGAGGATGCTACAAAGGTAGAAGGAATGTACTTCTGGTTATTTGAGTTTTGGTAGTGTTAAGGAGGCTGAATATGGTTAGGGAAAAAGCCCAGTGCTCTAGACCCCTGCTTCTCTCAGCCCAGCTGTCACTTAAAATTAAGCCAGTGTGCTCAGCCCAATTGATGGAAATGTGGTGTGTGCCCAGCCTTTCCAGATTCAGCGATGTTCTTCTGGAACTTGCTGTGAAGTTCAGGATGCGAAGGAGAGATAGCAAAACTTGAATGGGAAAGATGCCATCTGTCCTCATGCTGTGGGACGGAGGGAGAGTCATTCATTCTGCTGAAAATGTCTTCTGGCAGCAAGCCTAGTGCTGCTGCCTGCACCTCCAGACATGAAGCACTGGGTTGTGCTGCATGGAGAAGACCAAGTCTTGGGGGAAGCGCAGGGCCTTGGAAAGCTCACAGGGGAGCAAAGCATTGCTTCTCCTTAGGATGCTATTGTTAACAGGAACTCTCACTGGCTTTCCAAAGGCTCTCCTTCTGTCCCTGGTCATCCAGCCATGTAGGGCACTGTGGGGACTAGCCCAGGCGCAGCAGTCACCCCAGCTCCTCCCAAGCCTACGCCAAGGCATCCACATCGTTGGCAATTGAATGGAGATGGGACTTGTGCCAGCAAATGGCAAGTCTCTTCAAGCTATCTTCTGGGTCTGCCCTCCTCCCTCCTCCACATGCCTTCTCTGTGCAGTTTTCTTATCTAATCCAAAGAGTGAAAAATAACCCTGTTTTGAAATAAAGATCACACAGCTAGTGATGGCTTTTAAAAAGCCCTTCTGAATTGGCTGTGCCTTCCCCTCCCCAGTCGAACAGTGCTCATAATAGACTGGCTCCAGGCAAAAAGCCGGTCTGAGTGAATAACCCCCCGAGCGCTAAGTGCATTTTTGATGCTGAAGCCTACAATCAGGGCTGTGAACTTTGGGCTTGTAGGAGTTGTGCTGACAGGTGCATTAGCCAGTCATTATGTGCCAGGCAATTTAAGATTGACAGCAAAATACCAAGGCGGCTGAAAGAAGGGCTCCTATGCTTTTTGAGGTGTGTTGTCCTTGTTTAGTGGGAAGGATACACATAGGTAATGTCCTGACAATGAAAGAGGCGACGAAGAGAAGAGCTGCTTCTGTGCATCCAGGTGGTGCAGCAGTGTTTGAGAGTGTGTTTCCTCTTAACTTACCCATTCTGCAGGACTCCCATCATTGCCGGGGGGCTGTTTGTGATCGACAAAGCCTGGTTCAACCACCTGGGGAAGTACGACAGTGCCATGGATATCTGGGGTGGGGAGAACTTCGGTGAGTCACTCTTCTTCCTCCTTACTGCGTTGGCTTCTCTTCCTGAGTCATGCCAAATGGATTCAAGGTCATTTTAGACCTTTGCTTGGAATGTTCTCACTTACATTTGTATGTTGTGGCCTCAGGTGAATAAGGGACCCAACAACCATGAGCAATGGGAAGCGAGCAATCGTTAGTACTCAAGACTTCCACACTGCTTTGATTTTCTATAGTTAAATACCTTAGCTCACAGAGCTTCCAGCTTTAGTCCTACCAACAGATGAGAGAACACCACACATGCTCCCCTTTTCCTTCCTGATCTTGTTTTCTCATTGGTAAAGCAAAGACATATTCCATTGTCTGATGAGAGCATTTTGAAGCTATAAACTGAGACATCAGTGTCTCCCTGAATTTGCAGAGTGCCTGAAATAGTAGTTCCATTGGCCTACTGCAAGCAGATGGCAAAGTAACGTGGCTGCTTCTCCATTCCTGTGTCTCTGAATCGCTGAGCGCTGCCGGGTTCTCCTTGACGCTGTCATTTTTCCTGCATGAAAAAAAAAAGGTTAAGAGCTGACCTATATTCAGTCACCTCTGCCCATTATCATTGAGCAAGATTGGCATTAAGAAGTCTCCTACATGAGAACTTAGGAAGGCACATGAAAGAGGTAACAGCCTGTCCTTTGTCCTCCGTGTCAAGCGGAGCTGGATCAGCCTGGGATGTTCTCTCTTTGAAGCCGTAGCGTTGCTGCAGATCAGCGCAATAGACTGTATCCGTGAAAGAAGAGGGAGGCACACAATGTCAGGGAGACAGATCAGAACCTGGCTTTAATAGCTCACACCTCTGGGGAGTGTGGCTAGCAAGGAGGGAAGGATCTTGTCTTAACACATACAGTGATGCTGTCAGTCATCCAAGGGAACAGATGCTGCCGCCTTGCAGTAACCCATCCGCTGCCTGGCACTGTTGTTTCCTTCACATGCCTTTTTCCTCTAGCATATCTTATTTATTTTCATATATCTTGTCATGCAGTAGGATCTTGCTCCTTCGTGCTTTCTCTCTGTGGGTGGTGTCTTTCCAATGGACTGACCCAAAGCATCTGCTCCTCTGAGCGGGGTGCCTCTGAGGAAATCTGAGAGGGGGAGCAGCAGCCCTCCCACCTCCTTGGCTGGATCAGTGGCCCAAACAAAGCATCCAGGAAGAGAACTAGAGAGGAGGAGAGGGATTGCCGTGCTGTGCCTGACCTGCTGTCCATCTCTGCTCGTCACTTGTCTCTGACAGCAGCCAGCCCGAGCTGCTCCTGGGATATGAACAGTGACGGGGCAGCTTGCCTTCCAGGGAGGCTCCACCTTGACAGCTTGTTCTACGCCCTGTGCTCTTTATGCCTGGTTATGGTCCATCCTATGAAGTGTGATGTTTTGCTTACTGGTGCTATGCCTATGGATGCTGGTCCCATCTGAATGTGTGTTGTCTGCTGCAGGGCATGAGGCTGCTTCAGAGCATCAACATGACAAAGGGACACAAGGCAAGTTAACACCACATTAAAAAAAAGTGCAGGTCTGTATAGCAGCAGGGCAGATCCCATCACCCTGAGAGCAGAAGTGTGCTCAGCCCAAAGCTGCATATCCTGCAGTCAAGGGCAGCTTGTCCCACCTCCTTTGCACACAGGAAAGGGCAGCTGTGACCCTGCTGTCCCCAGTGACTTCTGGGAAGGTGGCAGAGGGCAGGAGATGATCAAGCAGCTGTTCATTTGGGGCACTTGGAGCGAACCGTGCTTTTTCTGGTAATTTAGTCCTGAGCAGATGCAGGACTCTGATCCTGGGGAGCACCGCTGCTGCCTTTAATGTTATTGACTGGGCAGCTAGAGGGGGCTGGAGACTTCAGGCCAAACAAAACCAAATGTGTTGGGGTTAGAAGGAGGACTAAATTTCCTTAATTCCCTGTAGGTGAATTGGTGAGTAATGGCAGAAGCACTTTCAGGCCAGCAAGAAGTGCTGAAGGCATTTTGCCAAGCCCAGTGTGCCCACACATGTACTGTTTTTATCTCTCCTGGGCGTCGCTCAGAGGGGCCACTCACACTGGAGACATCTCTCGAGGGTCAGGTGAAGCATGCTGAAGCTCCCCCGGCTCCTCTGAGCTGGCCCCATGCCAAGCTTTCAGTGGTGCCTCAGTTTACCTCCTCCTGAGGCATCTAGCTCTCAGCTGCTAGTCTGGAGACCTTCTTTGTTTGCTGCCACACATGACTCCACAGGTCATCCCTACCTGCTGAAACTTGCGCTGTAATTGCTTCTGCTGATACTGGAGCAGAGTCTGTGGGGTGCGGTGTGTCTGAAGCAGAGAGCTCGGACTCCTCGCCATCTCCTGCCTCCACAGCACTGTGTTCTAATTCCAGTTCGCATCACACAGAGATCACTTCATCTCACCTCTTCATTAGGCTTTAAATTAAGAGCAGACAAGGACTGAACAGTGCAAGACTTCCCCTTGGAGGTCCTCGGGGTAGCTGCTCTTCTTCCAGGCAGAGCAGAAATAGCAGAGGAGGGAAGACATAACACAAAAACCACACTGTGGTTCACGGCTGCTTGGCGGGTTGTCCTCCTTTGATCGGGCATCCTTCTGAGTTACACAGCAGTGCTGGACTGAGTGCAGCAGCTTAGGGCGGCCACATCCTGCCGTAATCTCATTTCCCTGCAGCTGTGATTAAGGTTGCTCCTAATATAGCACCAGGACACGGCACAAGGGTACGTTTTATTGGCCTGTTAATGCCCAGCGCTGGGGAAGGTGGTGAGGCTCCAGCTGCTGTTGCAGCTCTTGACTGTAAACACACCAGTGAAGGGGAAGGGAGGGGATTTATGAAAAAAAAAATACTTCTCCCTGCTGTGCTTTCCCACCATAGCCCTTGCTGGCCTTTGCTGACAGGACCAGCTGTTGAGGATGCGCTCAAGCCTCGACCTTTGGTCCGGGGCATCAAGGCCAGAGGGTTTTGTGGCTATGCCAGCTTCCCCTTTCCGTCAGCGCAGGAGCAAGCGGGTGTGCTGGAAGCAGGAACGAAAGTGATGTGAAGGAGGCTCCCACCTCTGCAGCGACATTCACCTGGTGTCTGAGCCACATGTGCTGAGAGTAGGCTTTGGAGGTCCAGGCTCCAATCCTGTTTTGCTCCTTGAAGTTGTGGGTTGTTTTTGGAGGGAGAGCAGCTTTGCAGGCTGGCAGTGGAGGAGGAGGAAGACTCCTATCCATACTGCCAAAGTGACATTCCCAACACAAGCACTTGTCTTGCCAACATCCAACCTGGGGACAAGTCATCCTTGTGCTGGCATGTGTGAGAGGACTGCTGGGAGCATGAGCTGGCAAAGACGATGGGTGGTCTCCTGTCTGACTTCGGTAATTAAAGGAGGTTTGGGGAGTGAAAAGGAATTCGTAGTTTTGGGGTAAAAACATGCTACATGTAGCTCTATACTGTCAGCAGATGGTAAAATAGGATGCAAAGAACTGCAGAAGCCTTTTCTTTTTAATTTAGTTTCTTTTCCATGCTGGTTCTGTCTAAGCATGACTTTCTGACAATATAGCGGCAGATTCATAGTTTCACAGGCGTTAGGACCAGATGGACCCATTAGATCAGCCATTCTGCTCACCCATCCTACCTCGCCAGCTAGGATTTCATCCAGCTCCCTGCCAAGAGCCCCATAACTTCTGGTATCAGTTATGCCACAGGCTTGTTTTCCTCTAGAAGGGCCCCATGGACCAGCCAGAGAGCAGCTTTGGGCGACTGAGAGATATGTCCTGTGTTGACAGCTTATCTAGATTTTTGGGGGATAATTCCTCCTGCCACTGACCTGTGCTTGTGTGAAGGTATGTGCCCTCACAGCCCGGAGTATATGCTGGGCACAGGAAGGTCCTGTCCCTTTTGAGACAGGTGATGGATGCACAGCTCTCTGTTCACTTTGCAGAATCAATGGTGGATTCATAAAGATAATGATGGTTGTAGTCATTAATAAACAGAATTCGTGGCCTCTCCTAGTGAACTTGACAGCACTTTGGAGGGAAGCGACTCTGAAATAGGCAGTGCAGAAGTAATTACAGGAGCACAGACCTGGCAAGATGATTCTGCGATGAAGTGGGGCTGCATGAAAAGGGACCTACTTACTGTCTCTTGCCGTTGTGATAGCACCTGCTGTGCTATAGGCAGGCTTCAAGTGCACTGACTTCAAACAGATTGCAAGAAGCTTTGAAATGGGCTTTTAAGGGAGTTGTGCCTAGGAAAGCCCCTTTGGTAATTGATTTACCCCAGTTTAATGTGGCAGAAGATGAAGTGAGAGGTAACACCAGGATCCAGCCTGCTCTAGGACAGAAAGACAAAATGCTGAAGCTGCTTTTCTTGTAGAAATCTCTTTCCGTGTGTGGATGTGTGGAGGGAGCCTGGAAATCATCCCCTGCAGCCGTGTTGGACACGTCTTCCGGAAGAAACATCCGTACGTCTTTCCAGAGGGAAACGCCAATACATACATTAAGTAGGTGTTTTGTGCTTGCTTAGTTTTTGTGTAGTGGTATGAGGTGTTGCCTTGTGGGGACTGGGGAGCAGAGAAAATAGGGAGGAAAATTTGTCAGGAAAACTTTGAAATATCCCTGGGCTGGAATCTCCTGAGCTGAGGAAAATGCAAGTCAGTACAACTCTCCTTTAGAATTTCTACAGTCTTGAGAATATGACAGAAATAGGACACTTATATGGCACCTTTCATCAGCACAGAAATGGAGGGATGACCCCAGCATCTCGCTGAGCGCTAGCTACCATAACAGCAAATGGTTTAGACCCTAAGGTCGTCAGAACACATTTGTAATGACCTGATATCAGGCTGCCGACAATGTCTGTCAGTACTCGGCAACCTTAGCTGAGGGCTGAGCGTGGCTCAGCTGAACCAGAAAATTCGGCTCCTGACGCCTCTCGAAGAGAGGAGCAGAGCAGCGTGCTGGAGTGGGCAGCTTTGCCTCCAGGCTGATGCTGCCTCTCTAGCAGGGGGCAGCGATGGGCTGCACCTCACTGGTGGCACCACCCAGAAAGCTGCCAGGGCATCCCAGCTGAGGAGGATCCATCTTCACATACAAGAACAGAGACCGAATCAGATACTGAACCATGTGGCTGAAATGGGCCAAGGTCCTGGAAACAGCAGATGGGGAAGGAGATAGTCAAGGAGTGGGAATCAGGATTGGGAAGATGATGGGAGCAGCTAGTAAAGTCAGGCAGGATTTCCTCCTCCTTTAGAGCATGTGGCTAAAGGTCGTCCATTAAGTAAATGACAGAGAAAACCCCCGGGGGCACTTATACTTAATGCAGGGTTTGTTTCTCAGCTAAACTGCATTTGTGAGTGCTCACACACCAGGCACTCCTTTTAGTGTGGCTTTCCCAGTGTTATAAAGAGCCGGCAGTATTTGTGAAGCTGCAGCAGGGTTACCACTGAGCTGAGCTCTCTGCAGTTTCCCCATGCTTTGCATAAGTTAACGAGCACGGGGAGTGCAAATTACATCTCTCAGTTATACCTAATATGCAGTTTCCAGCCATGCAATGTGTTGGACAGGGAGGGGACCTTGTCACCTTGCTTCAAAAAGAAGACAGTGAGGGGGTGCAAGGCATTGCTGGCATGAAGGAGGAGGGCACAAGTTTGAGAGTCACTAGGAGAGCTTTTGCTTTTAGTAGGGTAATAAGACTCTTACAGAAGAAGCTGGTATGTGGCAGAATCTCCAGTGTCAGTCACTGCAAAGCTGAACGAAAAGGTAGCATCTGCGTCACATCACCTGCAGGAGGAGCAAGGGGAGCTTGAATGGGTACAGCCCTTCTGGCTGCACCTCAGGCACAGGCACCTGGGGACTGTGAGGAGGTCTGAATCAATGCCTAAGTGTGAGCTGCAGCATTTATCCCCATATTTCTTATAAATCCAAGTGAGATCAGGAAGCCAGATTAAAAAAAAACAAAAAAACACAAAACCACAAACCTGCAGTTTTGGGGAAGGTTAGATGTAGACACTGTGAGTTAGACATTTATTGAGCAAGAGCACTTAAACTATTGCATGGGCCTTAGAGAGAGGAAGAAGCACCATGAATCAGTAAAGGGCTGAAAAGCAGCCTGGAGAAACATATCTGTAAGCATTAGGAGATGGGATTTTATTAACCTTATGGGATCTATCAGCCTTAAACTTGATGTTATAGCATATAGACTGAGAGGAGAAGCAGCTTCTGGCAACCTGATGCTATGTGGTACCTCTATTTAAACAGAGATGTTAGCAGAAAATATCTCCACCTCTCTGCCAGATATTGATTTTTTTTCACACAGCCTCTGCTTCAGTGCAAGAGACAGCTCAGGCTTGTATTCTGTGCTGGCTTCATGTGTGGGCTATCTCTTTTTTCTAGCCACATGGGTCTTAGCTGGATCCAGACCATACCTCATGGCACCTGCAGCTTAGTGATGTGGTAGCTTAGAGTCATTGACCTGCCTTGGAGCAGGAGCTTGGATTACTGCCTGACCCAGGCAGGGATAGGCAGATAGGCATGGATCAACAAAGCTATTTGCATGGAGAGTTAGAGCCATCTGAAGTCAACAGAAGATTTCCTGAGGTTCATAAACCTTCTGCAGTCACCTAGCTTACGTGGAAGACTGACATTTATGCTCCAGCACTGTGGTCAGGATAGTTTCTCTTTGTGTTTTGAATGCTGAGATTTGCCTCAGTGAAATCCAGGAGTGCAAAGCAGGAGAGTCCATACAGAATTGACGCAAAGTACATATTTGCCTTCAGTCTTTGGTAAATTTTGTGCTACTTCTCAGAGCTCCATCCCAGCCACTAGCCATGCCTGCCTGGGAGATGATGCTCAAAAGAATCTTCACTTCTGAGTCTCCTGGATGCAAAGCATCCAAGTGAGTTTGAAATGGTGAGTTCTCCACCCAAGCTTTGGCCTGTTGTATTTGATCCCTGGAGAAGTGGGGAGGAGGAGTACCTTCTCTTGTAGCGAGGGGCTGGCTCAAAGGTGGTTTGGGTTGAAGCCAAAGACCAAGTTGAGGATGGGAAGAGAGCGGGATGGATTTTAGAAAGTGTCACCTTGGAGGCTTCCTTTGTTTCACCTGTCTTTTGTTGCCTCCTCCAGAAACACCAAGCGCACTGCAGAGGTGTGGATGGATGAATTCAAGCAGTACTACTACGCGGCTCGTCCCGCAGCCCAAGGGAGACCCTTTGGAAAGTAAGTGCCTTTTCCTGCTGCTTGTGTCCTGCCTGCTGCAGTAGGTGCTCATGTCTCCCTGCTCGGAAACCCGCCTGCCTTGTTTCTGTAGTAATGCTCAATTAAATGCTAATGGTAGGCAGATGCTATGAGCACAGCAATGGAACATATAAACAGATAGTTTGTATGTTCCACTGGTTTCTCCCAGTGAGTGAACCGAATCGAGAGTGGAGGCAGACCCCCTCTGCCTCTGCCCTGCCCTTGGCATTCAGTATGAGTGCTTCTGGTCCCAGAGCGGAGTTTGGTGGGGAGAGTCCAGAGGTCTTGCTGTCAGTGCTGGCAGCTGAGGGACAGGAAAATCATCAGATTTTGGGCCCACTAAGGCTTTGTCGGAAAGGAACAAGTGCTTCGTATGCAGGGAGTTTGTCATTCACTCTGCGAACAGTCAGAAATACCTCCCTGTCAGGCAGACTATAAGTATTTGTGTTAATTTCTCACTTTCACTCATTCTTCCTTTCATAGAATCACAAAAAACTTTTGGTTGGAAGAGACTTTCAAGATCATCAAGTCCAACCTTTGTCCTAGCCCTATCAACACCACTAAACCATGTCCCTCAATGCAACATCCACCATTCTCTTAAACGCCTCCAGGGACGGTGACTCAGCCACCTACCTGGGCAGCCTGTTCCAATGGCTGACAACCCTCTCAGTAAAGAAATTCTTCCTAATATCTAACCTGAACCTCCTCTGGCACAACTTAAAGGCATTTCCCCTTGTCCTATCACTCGCCAGTAGGGAGAACACACCAACCCCCACCTTGCTACAACCTCCTTTCAGGTAGTTATAGAGAGAAACTTTCCTTAGAAAGTTTCATTTGGACCACAGAGGGTTCCAAATCCAAACCTAAATTTCTTGTGGCTACTTTTCAATCTCCAGGATAAATAAACTGAAGTCCTAGTCACTAACCTCTTTGCACTGAATTCATATACTCTTCCCATCCGTCAGCACCAAATGAAGTAACAGCTCTGTTGTGCTAAATATATGAGGGTGTGGAGAAGATAGCCTACATGAAGGTAGGGTAGTGGAAGTCTCCTACTGCTCTGTAAATGCCAGCTTATAACAGCTGCACTAGCAGAAGTAAGCCCAGGGAGGAGCTGGAGTTTGGAAAATCTCAGTATATACAGCATGATCCCTCAGCAGAAATTTTGCCCTGGTTAATGAAAGAAGGGAGTTCACCGTGTGGTTAACTTCTGCTGACTTAAAGGTGTGCTTAGGCGCTCTTGGAAGTCAGGGCCTTTTGTAGTCCTGTAAATTAAGAGTAACTTATAATAGCATGTATTAATATCTGAGTACATTAATACAGTAAATTAATGCTTGCTGCATATAGTAGACTGCATACATCATTTTACTAATAATTTTCAAAGGACTGTGCTTTTCCATGAACTTTTTGAGCCAGCAAACTCCAGGCTCTTTGTTAAAATGGCAATATGTCATCACGCGGTTTTACCAAGTGAGACTTCCAAAGAGACAGAGATCAAAATGACTACTCAAGCTCATGCAAAAAGGAGCAGAAAATAAGAGCTGCTGATGCTCTCGTGTCTGGTTGTCTGTGCATTACTGTTGGGTTTGTCTCAGCCTCCCTTTCCAGCACACTGGGTCTCACCTTTCATGATTTATGTTGTTTTCTTCCCACAGTGTCCAGGGCAGAGTGGAGCTGCGGAAGAGGTTGAAATGCCATAGCTTCAAGTGGTACTTGGAAAACGTTTATCCCGAACTTCGGTAAGGAAGTGCAATCTCCGCCTGTCGCCATCTGGCCAGCCCCATCCCTCTTGCCCCACGGAGCTTTCCTCTGTACCTCCAGTCTCCTCACCTCCCCCAGCCCCAGAGACTCAGGCACCTCCTCCCTTGGGCTTCACAGAAGGGCATCGTGAATCTCGTGCTGGCTTTAAACACAGCTTGCTCGCAGTGTGACATGGTTTATTTGTGATCCTGCTTTCTCTAAGCAGTCTTACAGGCTCCGTGTCTCTTTGCTGCAGGGCTGGCAAATGGCAAAGCACCAGTTATTTCTTAGTACTTGGGGCTTCCTCGCGTATCCTCTGCCCATGCTGCGGGACAGGTGGTTACAGGGAAATAGCCAGTTTTCCTTACAAAAGTATCCCAAGGAGGAAACCCCAGCCTGGGTTGGGTTGTTTCAGTATTTAATGACTCGTGGTTATAAAACAAGCACCTAATTTCCAGTCCTTTCACACTGTTCTGTAATACTCAAGATTTCCCTTTTGTCAAACCACCAACTCTAGGAGTTTATTACCTGTATTCAGGTGGCTCTGCCTTACTCCTAGTCTAATGCTTTGCTTAATATGCACTTCCACAGTTGCTTATGCACAGATAGATCCCTTTTAGCCATGAAAATTACTCCAGAAACTGTTGCATCCATTCACCTGGTGACTAGCAGGAGCCCTACTTAAGAGAGTGTAAAAGTTTTGGTGATGCCTCCAGGGACCTGCTGGCACAACAGCAGAGTGCGGAATCACAGTGTGAAAATGATTTATAGCTGTTTTGTTGCTTTTTTTTGCCGTGTGTGACATTGCACAGCAGCATTCACCGGGGAACCAGAGATTTGTGGTGGTTTGTTACAGAGTGCCCTGCTCTGGTAAGCTGAAGGCTGACCTTCAGCCTCCTCACAGTCTACTCCTTGCTCTTCTGTTTGCCTTGTGCAGTCTTATTAATTTTTTCCTCTTAGAAATGTCAGCCAGCTGTTTCCAAGTGCTGCTTCTGCAGCGTCCCTGTCCATGTACTGCCCTCAGTCTTTCAGTCTCTTAATAGATCTTGCCACGCTCATTTTCTGAAGGTGAAATGGTGTGGCTGTGTCCTCCTTACCCCACTGAGCCTCCCTGTGAATACTCTGTGTGCATGGGCGAGTAGGGATGTTGTTTTCACACTGTTCCCGCAGGATTCCCGAGGAATCGCTCTATCAGACTGGGATGATCAGGCAAAGGCAGAGCTGCCTGGAATCGCACAAGTCTGAAGGCCAAGAGTTGCCCGTCCTGAGCTTAAATCCTTGCACTAGCAGCAAAGTCACGGCAGCAACCGCGCAGGTAAGATGTGTTGCCTATCCCCATGATGCCAGCTGGGAGAAGGCTCCAGGGCAGGTTGGAGGTGATTTCCTAAGTTTACTAAAGCTTTGTTGGAGGATTACCCGTTCTGCCAGCCCCTTTCGTAAGGTAGCATGTAGCTAAACCCTGGCAAGTCCTCCTTACCTCAGTGGAAGCCCTGGGCGGCAGCAGAGACTGGTGCAGGAGCCACAGTGCAGGGCAGAGAACTCTCTCTTTTATCCTGTGCTGAGCACTGACTGCTGCTCAGGAACGCCACGCGCCGTTCATCTGCAGAGATCAGATAAAGACAAAGAGAACTATAATTTCCTCTCATCTTTCATCCTTATTTCTTTCAAAATGCACTGAATTGCAATGGTCTTTATAACTTCGTAATCTGCATTCTCTCAATATTAGATTGCCCATTAAAGTAGCGAGAATTTAATGAGGACGATCTCGGTTTTTTCAGTCTTACTGAGATGAGAAAAAAACGTATGAATCAGTGTTCTCAAAAGCATATTCTATGAAATGTTAAAGCCAAGAGCAGGCATATGTGCCTTGCAGTGGAATCACTGGAGCAAGACCCTGAAGACAGGGCTTCAAAACCTGCTTTTGCTTCAGGCTCTTTTTGTGATTTTGGGCATGTCAGGAAGCTCTTTCACTGCTCCATCTGTGAAACAGGGAGGGTAACACTCGCTCACTTCTTCGGGATGCCATGAAATAATTTAGTAGGCATTGGTTTGCTTCCACTTGACTGTACATCCCTAACCCTCATGGTTACACATTCAAACCAGGTAGCTATTCATATAAAAGCCTTAGCCTGGAGATGCTGCTGAGAATGTCCCTAGTTTATATATACTAATGCAGCATGTTAATATGTGCATCTATTCTGCATGCAGTTGCATGCCTGCCTTTAGTCAGGAAAATAATATCTGCTTCTCAGTCCGGTAAAATAAACAATGATTACTTGAATTTTAGTCAGTTCAAAAAGTAGTGAATATTGCTGCAAGTACCACATAGTTAAAGGTTTTTACGGTTTAACTGGTTTCTAGGTTTTAGAATTTTTCTTTTCTTCCGCTGCACAAACAGCAGGAGAAGCGAGCTGATGAGAGCAGCTCATCATCCTTTGTAGGGTCAACTCTGCTGAAGGGAAAAAAAATGCTCTAGCAACAACTGCAACTTTCAATGAATTGGATGTTTAAAAAAAAAAATCTGGGAAAATCAAAATGGAAAATGCTGCTGCAAGCTAGTATTTCAAAATGAAATGTCATTGGTCTTTGTGAGGTATCAATTTGATGTGATATTTAAAACTGAGAAATATCATGCCAGCAAGTGGGGTTGTTTCACTTCCATCAAACGCATTTTGTTTTGGCATTTCTGTGGAGTAAATTTTTGGAATTTTTCATGCCACAAACTTTTCATCTTCCCATTCTGATTCTGCAGCAGTCTGCAATAGGTCAGCACTTCTCCCTTGATGACAACTCCATTTCTTCTGCACAACCAGGACTAACTCTGCAGGGGAGCAGAAAAATGCACTACAAACAGATTACTGAATAGCTACACTCAATACACAGGCAGGAATAGAGAAAACATTTTCCTTTTATCTTTTTCTGTCTTTCTAGTGTAGTTCTCTGTTACTGGTACCCGTGGAGACTATTTCAGATGAAAGCAGGATATTTAAATTTTCATTGTGAATAGAAACTTGTATTTTATTTACACAATTGTTACAAGACCACCTGAACTTTTGGATGAGATGGTGGTTATAGTCACCAGGCTGTGTAGGATAGATTAGGCAGCAGTCCTGAATGATATTTAGTTTCATATTTGGTATACCAGAATAGAGCAATAAGCTTCACTTTAACATACTGAAGTCATATCTTGTTTACCCTAAGCTTTATTATTTGAAAAATAGGCTTAACTAAACCAAAGCTGTGTTTTCCTGGCATTTAGTAAGTGCTATGGAAATATCCTGGCCAGCCAGATACTTTACTGTCAGTGTTAGTTGTTGCTTTTCTGTACTGTCTCCCTTTTAGGTTCCCCAAGCCCTTTACCAGCATCACATGTGTGAAGTTGTGGTACAAGGTGCAAGATGATCTGAGCTGTCGTCCGTCACCATGGTTTGAGGAGAGAGGAATAGGAGCTGTCAGATAGCAATCAATTGCTCTTTTTTTTTTTTTTTTTCTAACGGTAGTGCAGGAGAAGCAGATTTTGAAGCCATGTCTTCAGGGTCTTGCTCCAGTGATTCCGTGCAAGGGGAGCCCTCTGGCCACATCCTAGTTTGGGTAAATTGAGAAGAGCACTCTGAATGCAGCGAAATCAGGTTTACACCCCTAGCAGTTCTTGCAAACCCTCCCAGATGGTGTCTGGTGTTAGTCCTGAGTTACTAAAAGGGGCACTGAGGCACAGGAAGACCCCTGTGTAGGAGAGCTCTGTCTTTTCATCCCTGGGATCCACTTGACCCTTCTCTCTCCAAAACACCTGGTAGCAGTCAGGGCAGTCTGTGTCCCTTGGGGTGACCCTCAGAGGGACCTGCTCTTGAGCTAGTGACAGGCAGAGATCTTTGTGCAGGGCTGCCCACCCCCAGGGCACAGCAGGCTCTGCCAGCGCTCCGGCCCACTGGAGCCTTGGTAGTCTGTGTCATGTTGTGTCTCATTCACTAAATGAACTGCATGATCTAGGTTTTCCCAAGAGAAATGCATCTGAGGGAAAATAATTGATCATAATTTTGCCCTGGTCTATCAGATGAAGATGTGAGTGGTTTTCTTTTCAAACTAAGGCCCAGTTGATTTTTGGAACAGACATCTGACTCTGGGATTTATTTAATAAACCATTAATCATTGGCAGTTCCATGAAACCTGATGTACTTCAGAGCAAAAGGCACTTCGGCCTGGATGCTCACATACATGTGAGTGCTAGCTGCAAAACGAGTGTCAAGTTAGTCATCTCCTAGACAAGTGAGGTAACAGCGGGAAGGTTGAGGCATCTGTTTCCCTGGCCTGCACCCCAAAATATGCGAGCCTTGGAGCTGACTGGCAGCCATTGCGTTTGACTGGCAAGTCCTTGACTCTCATTGCGAAGGAAATGCAATGGGATAATCTGCCTGATGTTGCACTGAAGTGTACCCCAGCTGGCTTGATGATCTCCATGGGCTGATAAAATCCACTTTCTTTGGAGAACTTTTAGCAGCTATCCAAACTAACCTGACGGTGTCCCTCCTGAGACATCTCAACCATAAAAAAAATATCTCTTCTGGCCTTTCTCCCCTCAGAAGTCTTTGTTCTTCTCCTTCATGGAGAAGAACATGCCCTAGCTGTAGGTTGTCTGGAGCTGTGGGAGCCAGGCTGATCTGGCAGAGCAGAGGGGCTGGCTGGCAGCAGTGTCACCTCTGCATCTGGGCTGCCCTGGGCACCTCTTGTACTTTACTTTCCCTCTCCTGAGAGGTGTGTAGGTGCTAGTTACATCCCAGGGCCTTTTGATCAGTGAAGCACTTTGATGTCCTTAGGTGACCCATGCAGGCACATGCCTTGGGAAATCCTTCCCTGTAATTTTAAGATGATTTAGGGCTGAGGTTGTTCCTGGCTTCTTCAGAAAATTTTGTTCTCTATCTGCTACCCCAGCTTCAGGGTATGTCTGACTTCTTGCAGAGCATGTACAGCTCTGTCATGTAACAGGGCTTTCCCGTGGGGCTGCTCCTTGCTAGGCTGAGGGGCTCCTTTCTCTTTCTGCGAAACAGGTTACGGCAAGCCAAAAGGTCACATTTTAAAATAATTTCCTCGGTTCACAATGATGCTGAGTAACAGTGACAGGTGCCTGCTCAGATGATGCTAAAGCCTTGAAAAATAGTCACACATCTCTGATGGGGGTACCCAAGCCTTTGGAGGAAGGGGTTTGCTTGTTGTGGTGTGGAACTGGTGGCTCTGGTCTCCCAGTCCACCCTCTTCCTCCTTGCTCCACCACCACCTCATCTTTGCTTTTGAAAAGGTGGGAAATCTTGATCTTAGTTTCACCTCATCTGTCTGGTTTTCCTTGATGCTGGGGTCAGCTTGAAACCCCGTTGGCATCTCTTCAGGCCAGTCTGCAGCCCTGAAGCCATGTTAGCTCCTTGAAGGTCTCTGTTCTCAGGAGCACCCTGGGCTGCCCTGTCCACCACAACCTCCAGGATGCGAAGCTCTGCTGTTGTTACTGCTGTGCTGGCTACATGAGTGCTCAGTACACCAGGGTTTATAAGATAAAGTAGTTTCTCATGAGGCAGGGCAGGGGGAGGAGGCAGGAATTTTCATCCCAGCTGATACAAATTAAGGAAAGAGATAGGATAAGATAAAAATTTGCATGGCCACTTGCCTGTGTTTTAACTCAAAGGTTTTCAGGGGTTCTGTAGTGTTCACGTGATTCCCTCCGACTCCAGAATTTCTTCATTTTCTGCATTATTTTCTCTGGCTTTCATCTAGGTCTGAAAAGACACAAGGCATGATTACAACTGGATAAAACATTTTCAACAGGGGTGGCTTCCATAAAAAGCCATTCTGCTAAAATAGAAGAGCCATGTGAAAATCTGTCAGTTTAGATAAAGACAGTAGCAGGACAGCCTGGGGGCAAGAGAGGAGGATCCAGTGTCAGCTATCGAACAGATGCAGATATCGAGCTCTCAAGGCCTCACTTCTTATGATGAACAACAGCTTAGGAGAGATGGTTGCCACCACCCTGTCTAACTCATGGTGCTTTGCTGATTGAGAGGATGGTCCTGCCTTAAGAGGATGTGCATATTGTGAAGGCTTGAACAGAGCCTGATCGGGAAAAAAAGCATGGGGAACCTCTGGGAGGAGCAATCCTCCATGAGATGCCACAGCAAGGCAAGGAGATTAAGAGGTCAAAGCAAAAAAATGTGAAAATCCCATGGCCTGAGTTAGCTGGGGAATTCAACTTATACACAAGTTACAGGATTAACTTGCTGCTGCTGAGGAGCCTCAGGAGCTCAGCTCCAGCCCTGCCCTGAGCTAAAATGATGAACAATTGGTTAAAAATGTAAAGCAGGTTTTCAAAGCAGCTTGTAGCAGCACTGGCGCCAAGAACAGGTGTTGGAGCTTGCCCCGTAGGGCTTCGTTCTTCACAGATGCAGGAATAATTTGGCACCTGATTTCCCAGGCTGGTGGTTTACACAGCAGCTGACAGTGTGCATAGTTGGGATGTCTGAAACGTGTTCACTGTGGGATCACGTAAACTCTGCTCCATCTGACAAAGAAGAAGTAGTTGCCAGAAGGCCCTTTGGGTACAGATTGCAGCTTTGAAAATGAGTGCTTGTTATGTGCCGAAATCCTGGGCAGCTCTCACTGCGAACCCTATGGGCAGGCTGTTCGGAAAGCCAGGTTTGATTTCCATTAGCTGGTGGGAAGTAGTAGGTTAAGAAATGCGGGGTGTGAGGATCACAGTGTGAAGTCCTTGTGGATTGGGGTCTGCTGTGCAAAAGCGTGTTTTCCCTTCCAGGTGGCTAAGAACCTGAATGAAGTGGGATTTATATTCCCAGGAATTAAATGCCTGTAGCTGTCTGTTTTGAAGTCAGGGAGAGGAGTTAGAGCTGCTGATGGTGACAGATACCAAAGGGGTGGAAGCATTTCCCTGCTCTAATAACTCATGCTAATGTAACCCAAAGCCTTCACTGTTCAAAGTCAGGGGGAGCTGCAGGTGCCCCAGCTCTGAGATTAGGACAGCCATTCTTCACTCCCCTCTCTGGCACTCAGAAAGCGTTGCAGCCTCCCAGCAGCATGTTTTATCCTTCATTTTTCCAGATGCAGCCTAACTCCCATATGTTTGAGCACTGCCTTCCCCTCTGTTGCCAAGACCCCTGCTCACTTCACCCCTCCTGGAGCTTCTGACTCCTCCATATCTGAGCTCTCAGTTGTTTTCCTTTCTCTCTGCACTTTTTCTTTCTTTCACTGCTAGTGAAGCCAGCCTTCTGCTTGTCCTCCAGTCCTGCTCACCCACCCTGCCAGAACTCAGCAACTTCTTTTCTATTTGCTCCCACTGCGGCTCACCTGATGGCTGTCTCAGAATCATTTACATGGCCAGAGTCGATTCTGTTTTGCACCCTGGCTAAAGGCCCTCAGAAACCCCCTTCTAGCCCCGCTCTTTCTAATTTTAATGCCCACACAAAGTTATAAGCAAAAATGTTCTTCCAGAAGTCATTCTCCAGGGTTACGTAAAAGCATAGTTTATGGTTTCCCATAAGCCAAAGGAGATCTTGTCTGCCTGTGTACACACACAAATAGGAGGGAGACATCCCTTGCCTGGGCAGGCACAGATCCTCAGGATGTGCTTTTTGGTAATAAGAGCACAGATGAATGGCAGAAAACATTCAAATGGAATAAATGTTGGAATAAACTTCTGCAAAATACTCCTGGACTAAGCAGTGTATGTGTATGTTCACAGTGCTTTGTCCAGCACATTTGGAAATCCTTGTCAAACTTAGCAGCTGCTCTTTTTCTCCCAAGTAAAACATCCATGGATGAAAAAGAGGATGATCCCAGAGAGTCCCTGTTGTATGTTAGGTTTTACACAGGACAGAGAGTCTCTGCTCCTCCAAAGTCTGTATCTTGGTCTGAGGAGCTGATAAAGAGCAGGTGAACGTGAAAAGCAGCATCAGAAAAAAAAAACCAAACAAACCTCCAAGACAGCCCAGGGGAGCAGGAATAGCAGTGGTCACAGCAAAGCAGCATGGCAAATGTTTGGAGTTTGGTCCCGCTCCTTTGGTATAAAGTGGAGCTTTATCCCTGACTTTCGTGATATTTGGGAAAGAGTTGCAAATGTTTGCAACCTCCTCTTACCCATTCTTCCACTGCCAGCTGCAAAGCATTTCTTCTGCTCTTCCTCACAGAAAGTTACCTGGCCTGCTGCCTCTTGAAATCAATTAGGTCTGTGCTTGGTTTGAGAGGTGGCAGGATCCAAGCCAAAGTGTTTGCCTTATGGGTAGAAGAATACTAAGAATCGACCCTGATCTCTCACCTCCCTTTTTTTATTTCCTTCCTCTTTGCAGGAGTGGACATACACATACAACCACCAAGTCCGCCAGCAGCAGCTGTGTTTGTCTGTGTACACCCTATTCCCTGGTTCCCAGGTGCTGCTGTCACCTTGCAAAGAAGGGGACAACAAGCAGGTGAGCCCTTTCATCGATCCCCGTTTTCTTGGAAGCTCCCTTTCTCTCCGCTTAGTATTACTGCATGTCAAATCGTGGCTCTGACTTCATCTGAGAAGTAAAGTCTGTCTGGGAGTACAGACTCTGGCCTGTTCAGCCCTTTGCCTCTTAAATGAGTGTGTTGATAAGGATGTCTATTAGTGCGGGTGGTGATCTGGATACTTAACTGCAGAAGTCAGACCAAAACTGGCAATTTAGTTCACACAGGCTGCCAGTCAGCCAGCAGATGCTAACATTTCTCTGCAGTTAATCATCGAGCTGGCATTTGAACCAGTGACCTGGGGAGAAAAAGCTGTTAGTAATATATTATCTTCCTGAAGCCTGGCAGAGGCTGAGCTTAAATGAGTGTGCTTCTGATGGGAGAACTGCTCAGCATGTGCTCTGCTCAGTGTGGGTTTGGGGACCCCATACTTCCCAGCATCAGGCCACAAAGGCTTAGTGATGTCTGTCCACTTGATGCTGGAACAGTATAGTAGAACTATAATGAGGAGGAAGCTTGTTCACCGTTGTTTCTCCTCTTGTGCGTGTCTCTCCTCAGCGGTGGGCTAAAGTTGGGTCACACATTGAACACATAGCTTCACGCTTCTGTTTGGACACCGAGACGATTGGGGACACAAATGAGAGTACCAAAGAGCTTGTCATCAACCCTTGTGAGAGTACAGCCATGAGTCAGCGCTGGGACATGGTGATGTCTTGACCTGTTGGAGGACTTACACAGCAGGGATGGGCACTGAGGTGTTGCTACATGCAGCCAAGATGCACCAGATGGAGCTCAAACACAAAATCATTCAGGGTCCTTGTGTACTATGGGACTGGAGAAGAATCAATCAAATAAAAATAAAGACGTGGAGCTCCAGGTTGAAGAACGGATGTTATCTGCAAGACATGCAGCTGATATTGGCTTTTTGGTGGCAAAAAAACAAACCTGAGATGTTTTAGATGGATACTGGGGCTCCTGCAATGCGCCCTACAGAAGTTCAATGTGTACTGTACTGATGAATGTTGCTGGCAACACAGGAAGAAGAGCCTTGGAGACCAAAAGCAGGCTTGAACTCAGTAGCTTCTGGGTTGTGAGGCAGGTGTGCAAAGAGGGATGTGCCAAGAAATGCCAAGAAGCATTGCCTGGGATCAAGTGGAAAACACTGAATTGTTTCTGCACTTTTCATTACTGCGGATCAGTTTGTCTTCTGCAGACAGCACGGCTGGAGCTGTGTTGCACATCCAAATTCATATCTGATCCATGTACACATGTATACAGAAGCAGGGCAGGTGTTTATGGCTGTGGCCAGAATCAGACCAGCAAGTAATGGGAGAATCTTGCTTTGTGCTAGCTGCACATGGGGGTTGGTTGTATCTCCAAAGCCCAAGCAAACAGAAAATTCAATGTATGAGATTAAAGGATATAAACTGCTGTGAAGCTGGGAGGAGGGGCAGTAACATGATTATTTTTCCTCTCTGAAGGCTATGGGTGGGCCTTGGTCACTGAAAACTCTCCTATAATCTCACTATGTGTCTCTTGCTGCTTCAGATCTGGAATACGTCAAATTTTCACTTTTCTTCCATAAAAGTAGTATTTTTGGTAATTTAAGGTAATTGTGTCATATTTCTGTTTCCCAGTTTCCCTCTTATAGGAGAGGGGACTCACATGAAGTGCTGTTGCTGAAGGAAGGGAGGAGGTAATTAAAACAAAAGATGGCTCTAAGGAAAGAAAAGAGATGATACCTGGTTTTGCTTCCCAGGTATCTTGTAACCCAAGATGTGAAGTACTGAAGAAAAGGTTTGGGATTCTTTCAGTCACACCTGTGAGTAGGGACCCCCTTGGTCACAAAGTACCTCTCTCCTAAAGTCATTTAGCATAGTGAGACTTGGCAGAAATTATTGCTTCAGCTTTTGGAGGTAAGTCATTAACCAGAGGTCATGTCAGGTGCTGTCACTATGTGGGAGTGAGGTGGCTGCCAAAGGAGAATAGGACAGAAGGACTCAGAAGGAGTCTTGGAAATAGAAGACTGGAAGGTCCTTTCCAGCCTGTCTTTCAGAGCAGCTCCCACTACAGCAACAGCTAACAGGCAGTGAATCACCAAGAAGTGAACAGCTCTTGTGTAGTAACAACTGTTGAAGAGAACTTTCACAGGACTGTCAACACAAATTGAAAAAAATACACAGCTTATGTCTCCAAAAAAGCTAGGGTTTAAGGAAAATCCTATACTTTGTTTGCTGCCTCAATTTCTTCTCCCTCAGTGCTGGAAGAAAGCCGTATGTGTAAACCTCACCAAGGTCACAGGCAGAACCAGTATAACCATTTATAAAAGGTCAGGGGGTATAAATGCTTTCCCTGTGCTGCAGTGATTACTAACCTCATCAGGCTCCCTTGGTGCAAACCTCAAGGGCTTCTGTTATGAAAGGGCTGGAGCAAGCTGTCATTTCATGGTGGGAGATGGCATTGTTTCTATGTCACCACTTTGAGCAGGAAACAAAGGGAAGCACTTAAAATGGAATGGGCACACATCCCGAAGAAGGGTGTGACCTTGGGCTCCTTCTATTTAATTGAAACGAGGCGAGATGGGGAGGGGAATATCACACCTACTTTTCTCACCAGTGATGACAGGCAAGTGGTACTAATTCCCTGTCTACTGCTTAAAAGGAAAAGCAGCCCCCAAGATCTTGAAGCTTAACATGTTCACACCTCCTGTACTGTGCCTACAGCCTGGGACTGCCCAGCTGCTGGCACTTGAGTTCTGAAAACTCAGAGAGAGGAACAACTTGGCATCAGTTTTGAAGCCCAGCACCTGGCAGGTACACTCTGAGCAGGACCTCAGGCCTATCTAGCTTTATTGCTTTCCACCAAAGCTGAAAATACCCATTCTGCTGACAGCCAAAGCACTGTAAACAGGTGATGTTCTTCTTCGCCTTAGCAGAAACAGCTACCTCACAACATGTATGTGTGCTTGAGCATGCAGACCCATGGGACCTGCAGGGATGTATTACACAGGCAGTTTTTTGACCAGGATTTCAGCTCTCCTGCCTTTTGTGAAACCCAAATGCTATATCAAACCCCTCGTATTCCAGAACATGTGCTAAGGTGATCACTGTGAGCTTGTTTAGGGGCAGTGAGGAAGGTGACATCAGGCTGGTGTCCCCTACTGGAGGGCAGCATTGTTCAGCTAAGTCTCTTGCAAAGCCTAAAAGCCACCAAGTACCTAACAGCTGAGGAGCAGCAGCCACTCAGCAAACTGGTGGTTGTGTCTCGAATCCATCGGCTGTAACCCTTGGAGTACAGCTGATTTTATGGTCCAGGAAATGAGATTAGCTCTGTGGATCAGGAGTGGCTTTGGTGAAGCCTGAGGTTACCAGCCTGACTCCTGGGAAGCTTTATATAAGCAGGCAATGGACTGGCAGTCTCCAGAGTTAACCCCAACATGGCATTTAGCAAATCTTCTGCTTAGCATCCCTGCAAAGAGACCTTGCGTTGGGTCAGGGGAAAGGCTAACTGCTGCTAAAATCCAGCTTAAACCTTTAGGTTTGTTTCACTTATTAAAATACACTGGAGACCTTTTTTTGCTTGGTGTTTGTTACTTGCCTAGACATTTATTATCGTGCTGTGAACAGCTATACATGACATTGATGGGTGTATCTAGATGGGCTCCTGTGCCTATACTACTTAAGCCCTAATGTCATTTGTTACTAATGCGTTTTGGTAACATTTTGCACTGACTTGAAAGAATAGAAAATGAAGTAGAAAACACGGTTCTAATCCTGGCTGTTGAGCTTTGTGACAGCCTTTATGATCTCCAGGTAAGTCACTTTTTAGGCCTTGGGAAAATTAGATTCAGAGCGGGAAACTCAGGGCTAAAACTACTACTGACTTTTAAAGAGCCAACAAAGGCTACGCAAAAAAGCCCTCAAAAAATCACCTTAGCCTTCACCTTCCCTCCTGAAGAAATCCATAGTCCAGTGAGAAGAAATCCATCTGGTTTTAGTTGGTCTGGGGAAGTCTTACAGTCTCTACCTTGCCACTTATGTGATTTCTGGGTATTTTGTGCTCATCCTCTCTCTGTAGCAGCCCAGTACAATAAGATAACAACACAAAGCATGAGTGCTTGGAACCTCAGTTTACAACATGATGTCATAGTAATTTAGTAACAAGGAGATGGAAATTGAATTCAAAGAGCTTTGATTAGCAAGTGACGCAATAGAAGAATGGGGCTGGTGGATGAAGAGTGGAGGACTGTGGTTCAAGACAAGCACCAGCCCTGATTAATAATCGCTGCTTCTGCTTCTAGGAGTGGCTTATTTCCCTGCCTTCGTTTCCCAAACTTTTAGTAAAGATTGAATGTTTTGAATAGAGAGAAGGCCAAGCAGTTTTTGTTGCATGCAATAGCAGCAGTACTGCACTGGCAATGGTCTGTCAGCCTCTGGAGTTAGCTACATGGACCCTTATTATCTGCCTGTGCAGGGTCTGGTTTGGATGGAATTGGTTTTCCTCATACCAAAACAGTCTTGATAACACACACCAGTGTTTTAGTTACTGCTATGCTTGCACAGTGTCTCAAGGCCTTCTCCATCCCTCAGTCTGCTGCCCCAGCGAGTAGGCCTGGGTTGGGTAAGAGGCTGGGAGGGATCACAGCCAGGACAGCTGATCCAAACTGACCAAAGAGATGCCTCATACCATATAACGTCACACTCAGAAAAAAAACAAAACAAAACACTTGGTGGGCAGTTTTTCCACAGCAGGTGTTGCTTGGAGACTGGCTGGGCATCAGTCTGCAGGTGGTGAGTGACTGCTTTTGTATCAGTTGGTTGGGTTTATTTTTCCTTCCTTCACTTATTAAACTGTCTTTAACTTGACTTGCAAGTTTTTCTCACTTTTGCCCTTCTGAATCTTTTCCCCCATTCTATTTGGCAGGGAGTGAGTGAGTGACTGGGTAAAGACTTCTGTGGCAGCCAGGGTCAACCCACCACACTGCCCTGAGCAAACCAGGGTCCGTATTGTAACAAGCTGGTATTCTTCGTGGCTTGGACTCTGATCAACTGTGCAATAGGATCTGCTCTGCTCAAACTTCAGATCTTACAAGCTTTAGTGAAAAGCCATGGGCTAGAATTGTTTGTAGAAGTGATAAAGGAAGCAAAAATCACACACACAAATTAGAAGCGGCAGAAGAAAATGTAGCTCACTAATGTTCTGGCTGAATTAATTTTGAATGATCAGTCCAGCTCCAGTTTTAATGTTATGTGGCTCCTTCAGGTAGCTGAACAGTTTAAGGAAGCCTGGTATGGGTGTCCAGCTTACATTGAGACGTAAGGGCTGAAATCCAGTGGAATTGTTCCAGATTTATGGATGTTTTCCGCATGTCCACTGTTCTGTTACTCACTGGAAGTGCCTTCAGAACCCTGTAAAAATAATAAACCTGTTACAATCTACTACCTCTTCAACTGAGTCTAATTAAGTTTTGAGTTGAGCTGCATTTTAGCTTAGAGCTGATGAAAAGCAACATATAAATGTGCAGGTAAGAATGCTGCTTTTGTGTTGTAGAAGGCAGTTTTCTCTGGAATTACTTGAGCACTAAGGAAATCCAAGATAGTTGTACAAAAGAAAATATGACTGAATTTCAAGGTTGGGTTTCACGTAAGCTCTCACTTAGTAATTTTCTATCAGCTGGCCATCACAGTGAGTGATGTCTCACATTTTCCTGTGATTTATATGAAAGAAGTGTCCAGACAAGACGTTGCTACTGTACAGGGTTAAATTCAGTTGTAAAACCAACCAACTAACCAAGGAGGGAAAAAAACCCTCAAAAAATGGAAAAAGAGCATTGAAAGCTTATATGTAACCTGATATATGTAATAAAAGAAAGACGTTGCAAAATCAGGACCAGCCCCAGGCTGTAAGGATTTGAATTCTCCAAGTCAGTACGAATGTGTTTGGAGTTATTTTTAAGAGAAGGGTGGAAGAAAGGGATCTTAAGTATGAACAAATTTGCTGATTGTAAAACTCCCTACAGTCTCTGTGACCCAAGCTTCCTTACCTTGGGCTCTGAGCTGATTGCATACAGAAGTGTCCTGGTTCCCCTCTAAAGGTCAAGCTGATACAAGTCTCCTCAGTTTTAAAATTCCTTAGTTTTACCCTCTAGAGGGGAAAGAAGGTTGGTTCCCTGCAGCAGGGAGTCCTTCACCAGGACACTTGGAGGCACTGTAATGCCGTGGCAGGACCCTCTGCCAGCTAGCAGCGTGACCCCCCTGGCCAGGGGCTGGAGGGGCTGTGCTTCATCCGAGTGAGCTGCAAATTGACCCCAAGTGACTCAGAGCTGCACCGTGGGCTCAGGTTTGTAACACAGCTCCACGGGGAAGTCTCCCCAGTCCTCAGTGTTCTTACTGGTAAGAAAATGAGCCTCTGCAGTGCTCCTGTGCTCCTTCAGAGCCACTGTGCCTGTATTGGGTATTAAACGATACTACATGGTCCTGAATAACTCTGACCACGGAGGCACAAAATGGTCTATGTGCCTGTGTCTGTGTCTCTGCAGTAGAGAGAGATACAACACCGTGCCTCATTGCCTCAGCTTTGGAGAAGTTGTCTGAGCCTATTTTAATGAAGGTCAGCAACCTGGTCCTGTAATGCTGTTCTTGCATTTGCAATGTTTTTACATGAACCAGTGTTAGAAGCACTTTAAGCAGCTGTCATGAATTCTGATCCTGCTGAGAATTTCTGGGTCACCCCCATGGACATCCAGCCTATTTTCTTTAGCAGAAATTATTGTTTTCTCTAAATGCAGGCAGACCCAAAGTCTGTGTGCAGTCGCAACCTGATGTGAGGGTATTACTAATACTAGCTCTGAGTCTCTTCAGCTAAGCTAATACAATTTAGACAGCTATTACAAGTTTTACTGGACTTTAGCCGCCCCGGGCCCACAGACAACAAGGACATGCACCACAATGATAATTTCACGAGAAGAAAAAGATTAGGAGAGAGTGCTCCTAATCCTCATCCTGAGGCTGCTTTCACCTCTTTACTAATCCTTGGGGAATTGATCTGGGGGGGGTTGTGCACAAGCTGGAGTGAAGGGGAGTTTTCCTGCGGGTTTGGCAGCAGTGGGAAGCACTGGCACATGGTCTGGCTGACATGAGAGCTGACGGGGAGGGGGCGAGGTGGGTAGGCTCACAAGATGCGCACGAAGTTGTGAAGGTGCGAGACTGCTGCAACAGGTCAAGTGAGACTGAGGAGTAACTAAGGATGTTACAGATCATCTGAGCATGAAAACACCTGCCCTGAGGGGTGCAGAGATCCTGCATGGAACTCAGGTAAGCTCCCTGCACTTCCCAGACTGATGACTGATCCACTGGCTTGACATGGCTGTCCCAGAATGCTGTAGGTGTTAAATTTGCTTATCTGGCCACAACATATTTTTGCTTCTCTTGGTGAAACTGTTGTTAGAATGGCAATGGATTATTCGGTGTCTTGGAAGTGAAACCTTGATTTGGACACGGTGCATATGTTGATAATGTGCATTAATCGTCCTGTCTCTGCAGCTTTGCATTGCCAAACACTTAGTATGTTTGCAATGGATCCTTAGCTTGAAAGATCACAGCTGTTGTGTCTTGAAATTGATTTTCTTCTGCAGAGAGGTGTTTGAAGCAAAAACCAATTTGGTTTGTATAAACTACATTAGATATAAGGAGATATCCCTCAGAGTGCACAGGATCACCTTTGAAGCCATTTTCACCCTACCATGAATAACAAGTTGCACAATAAAAGGAATTTCTTACAGCTGATCTGATCCCTACCCATCTGTGAGTTGGCTCATTTGAAATGAGATAAACCTCCTATCTACTCTAATTCAATACAGGTGTGTTATATTTCCCCAGTCATATTAGAGAGACTCATAAGGCCTGGTGGTGTAGCCTAGAGCTTATTACCAAGGCAAGTGAGGCAGCTCTGTCTGGTTTGAGGAACTTGCCTGGCAAATAAGATGCCAGGCTGCTCCTGCTCTCTTCAGAAGCAGTAAGCTGGTCTGTGAGCTTCTACCTGTGCTGCTATTTGGTAAGTGATGGCTCTGGAGGGTCATATGTGCAGCTTGCTTTATCTCTCTGGATGAATTTAGTGTTTTGCGTCTTTTTTTTTCTTCTCTCCTTTAGCTATTTCTGTCCTTTCAGTCTGGTCCTCAACTAGTGCCTGTCTGTTCAGGTACTGTGGCAGCCAGCCTACAGAAAACGTTTGTCATAGATTTTCCTGATGTGTCCTAAGATCTAATTTTTGGGGGTTTTATCAAAAACATATCAGGGTTTGGGACACTATTTTGGTTCTAAAAATATAGATGTGTTCATAATGGAACTCTTGTCTGGAGTCATCCCTTCTCTTCCTTGTGCACAAGGCCATTGGCTCCATTTGTGCCAAGACTGGGTATGTTTTGTGCATCTGTTTTCCTTTGGTGGGAGTGTCAAATTGGCTCACGAACACTGAGAAATTATCCTCAAACAGGAGCAGATGTGAGCTTGAGTTGTCCCTGAGATAACAGGGGAAAAGCCCCTGGCTGAGCAGGTGTGGGGTAGGCACTGGTCGTTCTGCAGGGGACGAGGTGACATTCAGAGCTGAGCTTGTTGCCTTTGGGGATAGAAAGCCCATCTTCTCTTGGTTTGCGTGTATGTAGCTGTGGAAATGAAAGGTCTTACATTCATGTTTCATGACAATTAATGGTAGTTGTCAAAAGGAGCGTCAGCATGCAGAACAGAAAAGAAAAATTCATGATGCCTCAACTGGATTTTGTAAGAACTGACTGGATTAGGGAAGAAAAAGAACATGTCCTTAACCTGACTTCAGCTGTTGTGGCAAATGGTAATAGTAGCAGCTGTGAGTGGGTGAATGAGTGTGAAGGGACTATGTGCTATCCAGCCTGTGACTTAAAAATTCAGCCCTGAACTGTTTTAATGTGAGTCAATGGGGGGCTAAAAGTGATGCTTTCCAAATCTTATGTCCTGTATGCTCAAGTGTGTGGGGCAGCGCTGTTCTGGGGCCTGGGGACCCCTGTCTCCTCAGGCTTACAGTGATGGCTCGTGGAGGGTCGCTGGTGGTGAGCTGTGCGTGCCCTGGGTGTGCAGTACCTTCCTGGTGTGACGTGCCTGCTCCTGAGGGGATTGATGCCAACCTCGGGGGAGAATGTGGGAGCCCCTTTACCTTTGGTGAGGCTTAATGGAACAGCCTAGTCTGTTCAGGCAGTTCCAAGTTGTTTCTTGGAGGCTGCTCTTTCTGGGGCACTTGGCTGCTCTTTCTGGGGCACTTGGCTGTGCGGTGCATCCCGCAGCCTGCTTTTTGGCATATTATCAGCTAATTTAAAGTGACTCAAATGAGCCCTTATCAGCATATGAGATCAAAGGTATTAGTGAGTGTGATGACAAGAGAGGCTTTTACAAGCCACTTCATAAAGCTGAATCCTCAGAAGCTACTGAGGCCATAATTAGATTTGAGGATAATATGATTTTTGTTTTTCCTGCCTCCCTCCCTTTTTTTCCCCTCCCTTTCTTTGTAGTAGCAAGTCCAGGCAAAGATAGGAGCACTCAGTCCATGGTTGTGGAGTCAGAGAGTGGCTACAAGCTCTTTACTCAGTAACCCAGAGATTACAACTTGATGCCAAGCAGCCTGGGAGAAGGGGAAGCATGACAGTATGGTGGTCTTTTGCTGTAGACCGTGTGGTACCCTTATGTACATGCCTTGAAAAGGCTTCCTAAGCTTTAGGAGCGACCTAATGAAGTTGACTAATAACAAGATATGCAACGCAAGGCGAAAACTGGCCGGTATTTTGTTATGGGGAGAAAATGAGCAAACCAGCAGGGGACATGCGGATCGTGTCTGATTCATGTTGTCTCTAATCCCAGCTAAAATTTTAACAGCCCAGGAAGATGAATTACGCACTCTAACCAACACATGGATCAGCATGGGGTTTATTAGAAGCAGGCTATCATTTAACAATGTCAGGAGTGTATTTATTATTAAGCAGTAGACTCCACAGTCTAAATGGAAAACCATCACTCCTCCTTAGACACGAAACAAGGTATATTCATAAAGCCAAATGGCCAATATATTGCATGCTTGCATGAGCACAAATACTGTGTCCACTTTGCTGGACCTAGGGGCTTTCTATGTTTAGCTTCATACAAATAAACCAAAATGTGTTAACCTACTGGAGGACAAAGCTGCTAATTTGGACTCTTAAACTCCCTCGTGGCCTGACCACAGTGGCTTGGTAACAAATTAGTGAGAGGATTCTGGATTTGTCACAGAGAGATTGGTTAAAAGTTATTGCATGTGGGTCGTGGTACAAAACACGTGCAAGAAAACTCTGCACTAGCAGCTAGACTGCTTTCTTATATTCTCTGTGTATTTACAGCCTAGAGATTGCTCAGAGTCTTTCCTTTTTACTTGAGACCTCTGTCCTTGTCTAT
This sequence comes from Apaloderma vittatum, assembly GCF_000703405.1. Taxonomy (NCBI): domain Eukaryota; kingdom Metazoa; phylum Chordata; class Aves; order Trogoniformes; family Trogonidae; genus Apaloderma; species Apaloderma vittatum. Next base: position 109,384 of record NW_009697259.1, on the reverse strand, counting down.
AGGAAGACTAATCAGTGAAATGTATGATAATACACAGCAAACACTTTAGCTTTATTTATCGCTGTATTAAGGTACTCAATATGGAAGCATAAATAATGTAGTTCTAGTAAGCTACCACTTAATGTAAATAATATTTCAAGCTGGATTTGTGAGAAGAGCTTGGGGCTGGTCACGTTTTGCGTCTGGCTTCACAAATTCAAAGCATTTCCGTAGGACCAACAAACTGTGATGCTCTTGACCTGTAGCACAGCCAAACAACTATAACCATTTCTTGCTTTGCTATTTGTGCATCAATAGCATATCACAGCAATAGCTTTTTGGCCTGACTGTGGGTAAGAGCTATTGCACCTAGCCTGAAGGTGGGAAAGAGTTATTGGACACAGCCATGTGACTGTCTACATCAGCGAGCTGCTACAATTGCTTCTGAACACCATTAAAAATAAAGTTCTTCACAATTTAGAAGGCCTTTTCAGTCATGTTTTTAACATGTCCCCCAAATGACCCTGACGGGAGATACCTTGTAATGTGACAAAGTTGAGTTTTCAAAACTTAGAAGCCAAACTACAGGATGAGCTGAGAGCCGGGGCAGGGATGGAGCAAACGCAACAGACTAATTTTAAATTCCACCCTGTTTTACCATCTATCTGGGAATACCCAGTCTCTGAAGTTAAAGCAATGTTATACAAGCTTCTTAAAATTTCATAATGTCATTTTTCAATTTGTTTCATTCCGTTCTCAAATTAGGAATTTGTGAATATACTAGATGGGAAATGCGGAATGTAGGTTATGCAGAGTTAATTCTGGTCTTTAAACTTGCTCTTCCCCAAATGTTGCTTTGTCAAAAGTAAAATGAACCAGCTGGCTTTTCTAGTCCTGTTTCTTGTCATACATTTAGAAGGGGACATATCAAATGTCCACTTGAATGTATTAGTAACTGAAGCCACTCTGCATCTGGCTATGTGGGGCATAATATCTGCTGTTGGTCTAGGGCATGAATCTGAATGGTCTCGCTATAGCAAGATTTATTCAGTTCTTCTCACCTTCAGTGCTCAATTTGTCCAAACAAATTTGAAATCCTTTTGTTTCCTTGCCATTCCCATCAGCTACTCCTACTGCTGAACATAGTCTGTCACTGTTTCCTGAATTCCCTGTAACCATCATCCATGATCAAGTCATAAAAGCAGATTTGATATCATCTCAACAGGAATGATTTTCATCTAAGCGTGATGAATAACTCTTGCACTCCAATAGCTTGGATTTGAGCCATGCATAATTTTTGCATTAATTATATCATTACCGTTTAATTGCTGCAATTAGCAGTACCACTTTCTCTCAGCCATCACTGTCATCGTACGGCCTCCACATCATAGCAAGCTCTCACTTGTGCAGGCTCCCACCTGTTGGGGCAACCTATGCTGATTCTCTGGTGTGGAATGTACACACAGAAAATAAATACAGCATCCCCGAATCACAAGGCTGGTTTTCTGCGGCAGTGTAATTGTAAGCAGGAGGACTTCCTTCTGAGGATATCAAAGAACTATGTTTAACTGACAAAAAGAAAGAGAGTACCTGAGGTGCTACCTCTTCTTTATGAAGACACTTAGAACTCTACAAGGGGAGTGCAAAATGGTACCTCTCCAAAATGGTCATTTTTTCACATCCTCTTCATGTACTTTCGGATGGCTACACAAAGTACAAGGAAGTTGGAATTTGGTCGTAACCTGAATTTTAAGGAGTTTCACAAACTCAATTTGTATGTCACCCTGATGATCAGTGTCACCTGGAAGTGACTTGCATGTCGTCTAGGCTGGGAGTGTGTTCCAGAAGGCAGACTGATGCTTGGTCAGGAGTGTGACCATGCTTTCAAAAGCAGTACAGCCAGTCACCTATTGCAGAAAGGGGTTCAGTTCATAGCTATTAGGATGATGCTTTTGGAAGACCCGAGTACTTCCTGCGATCTTGTGAAAATGGTAAATGGCGGACTAGTAACAGGGGTGGTGTCTGAGAGGTAGCTGGTAATACTTCTGGTGTCATCTGTGAGTGCTTTTGGGATCTACTTTCGTCTAATCCACCGTTGCATCTGCAGTGGTGAGGCTCTATGCAGAGCCAATTATGGCTTTGTAAGACCTCGAGGAACTCCATTATCATAAACTGAATGGCAGCATCTCATAGGCAGGCATGAGACCCTCTGCTTTCTTCTTACATCAGGGCTGGGTTAAGCCCAAACTCTTACAGCTGCAGGCTACATCCTCACTGTTTCTGACTTCTTGAGCTAAAACTTTCAACATTACCTCTTGTCAGTTTTCTGCATTAAGTTAAAATCCATTTGAGATAATGTCAGAAGGATATTGTACGACAGGTTATTAATCCTACAGCTGTAACTCCTGGAGGAAGCTCATGGGATGAGAGTACAGCCAAATACCAAAATCCACGCTTCCATTCTGTAGAGGAAAAGGCTTGTTTCTCTGAAGTAATTGCTCTTCCAGTAATCTGACCAGACCTCAAGAGATTATACAAATTAAAACTACACTCTGTTACTCAGAAACAAGATTAGCTCTTTAAGGAGTCATACTCTGTGGTGGTGGTTGGGCTCTGGAGGCTTCTGACTTTGAATCTCTGGTCTCCAACTCTCATTAAGCTATCTGCTAACAGCACCATCAGCCATCATTACTTTACTGCACAATATCTATCAAGAAACAAGCCCTAGTATTTATTTAGCAGCAGGAGATCTTTATCCAGGAGAAGTGTTCTTTGTGCTTTTAGAAATTCTGCCTTAAATAAGGGTCAGCCATCCTGTCAACTGCATAAAACTCACTTTACCCTCAGTATGAACATTTACTCTGAGTAAAACAGAAAGATGGAATTTTCTGAACTGCTTTTAAATCTCAGTGTGTATGTGTGTTGGGTTTTTTTTTTTTAATAAATTTTTTTTTGGTGTCTGTCATGAGACGGCTGTGTGTTTCTGGAGAGGTTGGGGTTTGTTTTTTTCGGAATGGCTCTGCTGGGAGTTCATATTATTGTTGCATTCATTTGAGTTTGCTTACACAGACAAAAATCATTTGAGCAAATCGCTGCTGATCACTCTGCAAGAGGGAATGATGTTGAAGTGACAGTTATATGGGTTCAGTTGTGTGGATATAAACCATCTTCGTTGGCTGGAAAAGCCACCTTAGGAAGGGCTCAATCTTCTCCTGTTTGCTTTCAAGTGCTTGGGAAGAAAGGCAGTAATTACAGAATGTGTCTTTGGGTCACTTTAAGTCACCCAGTGATGAACATTTATGCAATGTATTACCAGCTTTTAAAAAGGCACTGTTCTGTGCCAGTGGTTACCTCCTGTATAGATAATTGTAAAACAAACTCCATATTCCAGTTGACACCCTTTCTAATTACATCTCACCTTCATTAGACTATTAAAGTGATAAATGTTAGCAATTACATTGAACTCCAGTGAAAACCCTCTGTCTGTGGCATGCATTGGCTGTGACGTGAGTGGTTTGCCCAGGAGCTTGGCAGAAGTCTGCCAGGGCAGCAAAGCCCTGAGCAAAACCATCATGGAAAGGAGAAAGAAAAGAAAAACAAAATAAAAAAGGGATGGGGAAGAGAGCCTGCAAAACAGCTCAGCTGATTAGAGAGTATTTGACAGTAAAGTCTATACTCAGCATCGAACCTCATGGCTGGCTGGGACTGATCTGCCGGCCAAGAGTGTCAGCTTATTTTTATTTGAATTAGATCTGTGCAAGAGGGGAAAAAGCGAGTGAATCTGGATTGTTTTTTGGCATAGAATAAAGTGTTCAGATCCGACACTGGTGGCTGTGCTGCAGTCCTTGTGTGCTCGAACATTTGAACTCTAGCCTGTTATTGTACACATAATCTTCCTTGTGCAAAGAGGCAGGTTTCCTGGGATGCATCTTTGCTCCATGTATCTGTAGGATCTAAATCACAGAATCATTTAGGTTGGAAAAGACCTTTAAGATAATAAAGTCCAACTGTTAACCTAACACTGCCAAATCCACTACTAAACTATGTCCCTAAGCACCACATCTCTGCATCTTTTACATACCTGTAGGGATGGTAACTCCATCACTCCTCCAGGCAGCCTATTCTGATGCTTGACAAACCTTTTAGTTAAGAATTTTTTCCTAATATCCTATCAAAACCTTCCCTGGTGCAAATTGAGGCCATTCCATCTTGTCCTATCACTTCTTACTTGGGAGAAGAGACTGACCCCCACCTTGCTACAATCTACTTTTAGGTAGTCATAGTCTGTGGGCAGTCACCTGTGCTCCAGCTCATGTGTGGTCTCTGACATGTGAGATGGATGTGAGTGGGTACACACCTTGATCTGAGCATGCACTGCATGGACACACCAGGGAAGAGCATGATCTCTCCAAGTCGGAGGGAGCTAAGAGCTGTAACCCCTTTCTGGGTTGACCATGGGCCTCCTGGGGAAGTGAGAGGACCAGCTGGGATTGTTTGAAGTGGTGTTCTTCAGCATCTGCATGGTTAGTGTCCGTTGGAGCTGTACCATAATCTCAAAAGTGAGATCCTCTGATAGATCCCCTAAGCCTGGGTGCTTTGGGATGGCTACTGCCCTGGTCCTGGCCCTCAGCCTGGTCTAAGGGAGGAGTGTATGGGATACACCCAAATGGGAGCTCTTCTGCGGCCGGGGAACGGACCTCAGGGTTTGGGGTCAGATTGCGATGCCTGTGCGGCCACTGCCTGATGGCTGGCTGTTAATTTGGGGTGTGTGGCTTTATAGCGACTGCTGCAGATCTGCCCAATTTCAATCTCACAGCAAATTTAATTTTAAAACCTCATGATGCTTTGTTATTGCCATGCGTGCAGTTCAGCGAAGAGATCAGCCAGCCGTTATAGGAACAGATGTTTCTTTTCCTGATGGATTGAGCCAACAGAAGAGATGGAGTGATAGAGATGTGGGTTGTTTTTTTTTTTTTTTTAGTTTATTTTTTGATAAATATGATTGCTTCTGCAAACTTTTCCTGAGGGTTTCTGTAGGGCAATCGCTATTACTGCCCAGGCTTGCCTGGCTCTTCAAGGCCAGTGTCTTGGGAACCAAACAACAAGGGCTTCTTATGAGCAAATTATTTCCCAGAGAAGGACAGCCGAAGTCACATCCTCTCCTTGTTTCTGATCTTCCTATGGACAGATTGAGGGCTTCTCAAATGCATTTGCTGTCTGAAATTATTTGCTGAATACAGCCATTAGTCATTTCTGATTTATGAATTTTTCAGTCCATGAGCAGCTCAAAGTAAGGTATTTGAGATTCAAAATCCTGGCTGTGCTGAGGTGTTGATTAGCTGGTCTGAATGCATTAAAGTACTTGATGTGTTTCTATGTCCTGTCTAAAATCAGTGTGACCTTAAAATGTTTTGTACTACTAAAAATAGTAAGCCATTAAAATCCTTAGTAGTTGGCCTATGCCTTAAGTATATGATCCAGATTTAGGGAAGAAACAGCTGTGAGCTTCTTATTGACAAATGATAGCAGTGGACTTTCCTTCAGCTTCTTTTGACAGAGATAGCTTTTTTGATCTGTGCATTGTGTTGTGATACCTTAGTATCTTGCAGAAGCATCCTGAGCAAAGCTATCAGCATCTGTCACATTATTTCTTCACTTTTACCAGAAAAAGAATCAGGTGGAAGGGGATGGTGTGTTTTGGTATGAATGGCTTCTGTAATAAAGACTGCTCCTAGCACATCTTTCTGAATCTCATTAGCTGCAGACTGGACACTGCACTAGACTGTTGATGTGGAAATTCTGTGTGTTTTCATCCAAATGATAGAAACTTAGTCTGTTTTCAGTGACTCAGTCTACACAACACTCAGCCCATTTTCTGTGACTGAAAGGTTTGCTCAGGATACTATTTCTGAACATATTTTTGCCAGTAAAATTATTTAGAAGCACATTTGCAGGAAAGTAACATGAAAGTAGCAGGAACCTTGAAAAAAGCAAAGCCTTTGAAAAAGAGGAAAGACTATTCCTCAAGAAAAACAGCAGGATTATAAGCCACTTTCATTGCATGCTGGCCCATCGACCTATCTTCCAAATGAGGATGTCCACAGCCTTGCTGAACTACCCTACCATTGCCATTACAAGAGGCACTCTCAGAATGCTGCCACTCAGTCATGATCTAGCAACACATCCTCTTGGTCACTGGGGAAGCGATAGAGAAATTGGTGGGGGATGCCTGGTTATGTGCAAAGGTGTGGAGTTGAGACCTGATGTAGCTTTCTGTGAAATCATAGGTGCTAGCGTGACTTTTGGACAGAACACCCTGTGGCCCTACCTGGCCCTGCTCTGCTCTCTGGGCCACAGGGCTATCTCAAAGTGTTTGTCAGTGGTATACTTGGGTAAACAGATCCATGTGTGAGTCAAATCTGAGCTCAGGCTGAAACCCAGTGTTTGGTGTGTGGCACTAATGAGACTTTCTGGGTGTTGCATCAACTATAATTATTCTTTGAGCACTATAGTTCAGGCTCTAATATCTACTGCAGATGATGACGACAACATAAGTCAACTTTGCTGTACTTTGGTGACACCTGACCCTGTCCAGGAGGAATGTAACCCCAGGTAGTAGTCAGCAGATAGACTCAGTTGGCCCAGTCTTCACAAATATTTACTTTTCAACCACTTTTGACACAAGCTTTAACAAATGGCCTTGCACAGATGCAGGTGTGACGGTAGGCATTAGGGAAGTGTCAGAGAAGAATGGTGAAAATAAAGAGCAAGGTCAGGCTGGCAGGGAGATGTAGCATCTTGTGTTAGACCTACTGATAGAGACACAGGTCGAAGGAAATGGAGAGATGTTCAGTTCAGGCATGTGGACTTCTCTTCTAGTCTGAAACTAACCCAAGAAGTGTTTTGGTTTGTTGGCTTCCAAAGCCAACAGGTGGTAGATGCTGATCCTCTGCCAGCCTGGATCAGAAGGCCTTCTTAGGGAAAGTAATTTTTGGTATGGGCATGTGCCTATTGTCCTTAGGGCCAGAGTCAGGCCATTTGCATGTCTCCTTCTATTTAACAGTAGGGATGAAGCCTTGACGTCTGGGGCTCGTTCATGATGTGGCCATTGGCCCTGAGGCAGGGCTGGGGGCTGCTGCCTTGTCCCAAAAGATGTGCTCCAAGGTACACTGAAGTTGTTGAATTGTTCTGCCAAAGCCTTTGGGTTAGATACTGAAGCTAGCAGGCAGTCGTGCATGCTTTTATTTGGAAATCTAGGCCTTGAGCTAATCCCTGGTTAGAGAAACAATTTCGGGTGTGTTTCTGAGATGAACTCTTGAATTATAAATAGGAATACATTTTCTAATGAAATACTTTCTGATTTTTTGCTTTAGATTGTCTCTCTGTGAATGTTTCACTACTAAAATTTTCTCTCTGGAGTTCTGACAAATGCAAAGGGATAAAAACCTCAAACTTCTCACAGTGACAAGGAGAAAAACAGTGGGGCACAGTCCTGGCAGTCTCAGCCACCCATTTCAGCATTGTCCACTGCAAGTACCGACAAGGAATTGTTGAACTTGGCTCTTCACTTACTGCTCAGTGTTAAATGAGTTGACAGGGTCTAACCTGCTTCTAAGTTACCACCAATGTTAGTGGCAAAAAGGGCAAAGGATGTGTACTTGAAAGAAGGGAGAGTTTAAAAAGTGACTATATATCCTCTCTGGGGCCTGGTAACACAGCAAGAAAAAAAAAAAGCCATAGAAATCTTCATAAAATATAATCTTTATGATAATCATTTGGCTTTTCTACAGCACATAACTGTGCTCATTAATGAAATGCCCAGAGATTTACTAAGATGCTTTAGTTAATAAAACAAAAAACAATTAAAGTGTAACTGTTCTGAAACTTCTCTGTGTGTTTGTGTTTTTTTTTTTTTTAATGTACTCAGTTGTTAAAACACAGTAAAATGCTTTTAATCATTCATCATTCTGACACGAAGTAATTGTTTGTTACTGCTGTTTGGACTACAGAGTTTCTGGAAGCTCCAGTCAGGGATCAAAGTCTTATTGTATGAGGCACTGTACACACGTAATAAACAGCAGCCTGGGGCCCCAAAGAAGCTGGAAGGTGGGGTATCTATACTATGTAATTTTCAAATTTTGTGTCCCAGCAATGCAGTGTCCTCTTCTCTCTCTCCGTGTCTCACTGACAGTCCAGTTATTTAGTATGAAACCTGTCTTTGTGACTCCTTTGCAAGATGCTGCAATGCTCTCTGTAGCCCCTAGTTAATAGGACTATTTTTTTGCAGGAGGGCATAAAGAGAGTGGAGAAGAGGAAGGTAATTCTTTGTTCCAGGAATCCGATCCATCACAGCTCGCAGTATTTCCTTCTCAATATCATTCTCTGTCACTCACTAGGACACATATTGGGTCAAACACATTATAGTTTGATTCTCCAGCTAATGGCTTCCGAGGCCTGGTCTCAGTACGCCGCAACAAGCACAGTAATTGAAATTCAGACTGTTGGAGAGAAATAGCTTAGTCTTCATTTCAGCACATCACACACATGCTTATACAGAGTTTTGTCTTGGATGCAGTAAACAAGGGGCTTGATTCAGTATTTCCTCATGGTCTTATCCCACATTAGTGAACAAAATGTGACAGTAAGAAAGGTCCCAGTGTTGATTTATTATATTTTTTTTTATTGTCTTTAAATTCAAGGTGTCTCATCTTCTAGCTTTTGATAGTTCACTGTGGCAGAGTCAAGGTCCCTTATTTGTTCTCAGGAGGTGTTGTGGTGATGTTGTCTTTCCTGTTCCATTCATGGGTCAGAAAAGATGCTTTGCTGAATAATAGAATCACTAGGTGAGGAAAATACCTCTAAGATCACTAAGTCCAACCGTCAACCCAATGCTACCATGACTATTAAGCCATGTCCTGAAGTGCTGCATCTACGTGGGTTTTTTTAACACCTACAGGGATGGCGACTCCATCGCTTCTCTGGGCAGCCTGTTCCAGTGCCTCAACGCTCATGCAGTAAAGAAATTTTTCCTAATGTCCAAACTAAACCTTCTCTGGTGCAATTTGAGGCCATTTCCTCTTGCCCTGTTGCTTGTTACTTGAGAGAAGAGACCAGCCACCTCCTCACTACAACCTCCTTTCAGGTAGCTGTAGGGAGCGATAAGGTCTCCTCTCAGTCTCCTCTTCTCCAGGCTAAACAACCCCAGTTCCCTCAGCCACTCCTCATAAAACTGCTCTATGTTCCCTTTCTGTGTCTCTATGGCTCAGCAGCATCAGAGTACCTGGGAAAAGGTCAAGACTTTTCCCATCAGGTGGGCTATGGGGGAGGTGACAGCTTCTCACCCAGCTCTTGCTCTATCTTAAATCCTCTTTTATATTAGAGCTGATATAGTGAGATAAATGATTTGGTCTGGGAGTTTCTAATAAGCTCATAAATTTAAAATTAACATGTTCTGTTCCAGGAAAAAGTTGAAACTAATAGTACATGAGGAATGGAAGCGCTGCTGTGCTATTTCCCAGACTATTTTCAGACTCTCCTGCATGCTTCCCAGCGTGATATTGTAGCAGTTGTCCTCCCTTCAAGGGGCAACAACCATTTCCAAGTTTGTATCGCTGTGGGCCTGATCTTGCCAATCTTTGTCCATTCCTACAGTGTCCTTTTCTCTTTCAGGCGCTGCCTTGTGTTTTACACTTTTTTTTTTTACCAGATGGAATAATTTTCACAGAAGTGATGCTCTGTAAAATACCTGAGACTTTGCACTTCTCTTTACATTATTCTTCTATATTTTGACCCTGTTTCTATTCTGCTTTGTAACTGTTACCCCTAGCCTCCTGTGTTTGACTGCTGAAATTTTCTAGGGTTTAGTTCTCCCCTTCCTCTTCCTCTCCCCGCAAGAGGAAGCATGTGTTTAGAAATGTAGTGCAGTTGGCTGGAGAAGTTAAAGACAATCTATTATGTGCTTCCTTAATGCACTATAGAATATAGGTAACCAGGAAAGAACACTAGCTGAAATGTCAATGGAGAGTGTCAGAAATGTTTGCTAGGGACTTCATACTGGTACCTTGCTCTCTCCTACTTGCACTGAGCCTAGCTAAATGCCTTATCTATCTAAGGTATTTAATTAATACCTCAGGTTTAGTACCGATTCTCATAGTTCTGTGTACTGATAGAGCAGAGCCCAGAGAGCAGACCTGCATAATCAAAACATATTGTGCAGCACTGAGATGGACTTTCATCCTGACAGAAGAGCTCAGGGCCAGAGCTGCTCTGAAGCCACTCATGCACGTAATGGGAGCTTGCTGCCAGCCCAGAGTGGGAAAAGAGCTGGCATGGCGACTGATGTGCCAGCCACCATGTCTGATGCACCACAGGCATGTGGCAACAGGCTGGAGAATGAGAGCAAATGCATAAGCCCTTTCTTTTCAAGGGTGCTGCACTGGCATGTACTGATACGTTTGTTCATGCAGGCCACAGCAGGGCCCCTCACAATTCTTGGATAGACGGATTTGGGGAGGGTAGTTCTTCTCCATGAGGCATTTAGCCATTTGAACCCAGGCTGATGCCGTGCTACTGACGGTAACTGCTTCAGGGAGGGCACCACTGGGCTCTGTGCCTTAGATTCTCCACTTGCTCTCTAGATCTCCACATGGTCTTTGCTTCTCTTTTGGGTTGGATGGGCTTGAGTCTTTCATGTGTCCTAGACTCTACAGCAGCTACCGGAGCCATACGGTAAAGGGACAAATACTCTCTTCTTCCAAGTCTGTGCTGGAATTAAATGTTCATACAGGTAAATCCCTAAACTCTTTCTACATAAAATCTTGTTGCTTTTTTCTGTCTCCCTTGACTGCAGCCCTCAGCAGCTGTCTCAATTATTGAAGGAGGCATCTTTCTATAGAGCTTTTCTCCATGGCTTTGCCAGCCTTCCTATGTCTTTCAAATAAGGCATCATGTTCTCCTTTGGTGTGAGCTAAAACAACACCACTGAAGTGTTGCACAGGTATAGCCTCAAGAATAAGCTGAGCTGCCTTCTTTGTGGGCAGTGTTTTGTTTTTTTACTTGCTTGTCAGTCAGATGAACAAGCTCAGAGGCATCTGGCTACTAAGTCAATAGGATGAGAAAACATGACTGTACTCAGGCTGGTAATGTTTTAGGTTAGGTTTTCGTTTTTGTTTTTTTTAACTGCCCAACCCTGTGATGTTGGCAAGTGCTGATGCTGTTATGAAAGCTGGTAAGAATGTTTTTCTCTTGGCCAAAATAGTTCTTAGAGAGAGACCAAGTGGGTTTCTAGTGAGAGGTGGTGCAGAGCATGAACTTTTTTCACAGAAAGCTCTAGCAGCAGCTGAATGCAGGCAGTGACAGCAGCCACACTCTACCTTGTGCTGTCGCTCGTCTTCTGCTGAGCAGGAGACACTCTAGGATGGGTGTGAGTTTGGGCTCAGTGTATGTGGGAGGAACTGTGGAGTGTCAGTTATTGAGAGCAATGGATTGTAACTCCTGGTTGCAGAGGGGCACATCCAGAATTTATCCAAATGCTACAAACAGCTGGTTTAGGCACCCTGTGTATTCCAGGGAAACACAGTGTGATCCTGGGAGCCTTACATGTTCCCTGGAGCTGCAAGGAGAACTGTCTCCTGTCCTGGAGGCAGAAAGACCTGTACCTGTCCTTCCTAACGTGGTAACCGAGACGAGCGTGATTTTTTTCAGACATTACCAGCAAGTTTCTGTCTCTTGGCATGCTTTTTATCTTCTTTCAAGATAATCTTGCTCTTTAAACTGCTAGGTACTTTGCAGGCATGTATTTCTGAGTGTTACTTCTTCAGATAAGGTCACTTCTGTTGCATCAAGCCAGCATCATCAAAAAAATCTACTTGTTGTTTTCTTGTCTCTTAAATTCCGGAAATTTGCTGATGGAAGTCTTAGTTTGGGAAATTAATTTACTTTCTCCCTTTCTAACGTTATCTGTATTTCACAGAAGCAATATATTGAAACAATGGCCAACACTGTAAGCACACAACACGCTTACTGAATGGTGAAGTTCCACAAGGGCTTCTTTCAAGACAAGGCTGGAATGTTATATGTCTGTGACTTCCAGCCACCTCATGGTTTTAATTCCACCTTGAAAGTGTTAAGGTGTGCCATAATTAGCTTTAGATCCCTTTAGTCCCCCTGCCCTGATTTGGATAACCCCTTTTTCAGGCTTTTGGTATATGCTGAAGGATGTGGAATATCAGAGCAGCTATCTGGCTTGTCTCAAACTATAGCATTTACTGCCTCTAGGTGTTGGATGTCTTGTGGGAGCAAGGAGGAGAGGGGGACAGCAAATTGCCTCTCTGACTGGAATACAGGCAGCTCATCCTTGTTGGCACCTTACAAATGAGAAGATGTCAAGGAAGAAGCAGCTATGCTGTGCAATATATGCCACTAGTCAGCAAAGACTGAGGCGAGGACTGTGAACTGCAACATGTTTCTAGTAAACTGTCTGTGAATGATCTGCAGGACAAAGATTCTTCATTAGAGGATGGCAGGAACGTTTCTGAAAAACAAACAAATGCAAAACTGTTGCAATCTGTTCACACCAAGACAAAAACAAAAAAAAGCGTGAAATAAATTATGTTGTTCCTACAGAGCTTCAATAAGAGCTGGACGTATAAATGCCAAACAAGGGCTAATATGCTGATGAAAATGAGAACTTTTATTTTGATGCACCCTCCACAAAGGTCTGCCTCTAGCAGAGTCCCTGATGTTTCATGGAAGCCAAAAGCCCTTTGTGAAGAGGTGGATAAAGGATGCAAAGTGAGAGACACAAAAACACTCCTTCGCTTGCTTAGCACACTTACCTTTCTGAGCAGTTACTAGCAAAGCCTGGTAAAGCAAATACCAGTGCTATGACCAGATGAAAGGGTATCCATGTCACTTACAAGGAATATGTCATGACAGCTTGGTTTAAAAAGTGTTTTTGTGCTACATATGATGATGGGATGGGCTCATTCTCATGGAGAGTTTCAGCGTTTGCTGCTGTGGCACCAAACTGGGCTTTCAGTTGTGTAGAGATATCAAACTCCAACATGCTTTCATATTCTGTTCCTCATTCAAATGAAAAACCAAGTCTGAAATTTCCTGGAAAACCACATTCTGAAAAATAATGCCAGACTGAATATAGTAAGCTATTGCAATAACACTTAGAATCTTTTCCCGTTTATTTTCTCTTTTAATACTGAGATGTCAAACCTTTTGGATAGTGCAGAGAGGATCCTGAAGTGATGGGTTTTTCATAAGCAAAAAATGAGACAATTCCAAAATCAAAATGGAGCCTAGTGGCAATGTTGAAATGTACTGTGTCTTTCTCATGGTGAAAATGCATTGCTAGTGGCTTTCATGTTTGACAGATTGGCATTTTTCTGAAGGAAAAATATTCTGCTGGGAAATTCTAGTGCTAATATCGGTGTCGGTAGCAGGCTGCTTGTTTTGGTGTTTTTTATTATTATTTTTATTGCAGAAGAATTCCCACTGTGTAGTTCTGGTGGATATTTCTTCTGAAAACAGGGCTCCAGAGAGAATATTTTTCACACCAAATTGCCCCTCCCTCAAGTGGCAGTAGGATCTAGCTGTGTGGATTCGTTATGTGCTGTTAAGCAGCTGCCACATTTCACTCCAGCACCACTTGTACTTCATTTACAAGCAAAATGATTCATATGTGAATATGGCAAAGGGCTGCAGCTCATGGTGAATTTGCACTGAGGGGCAGCTTGTGGGTGAGGACTGGGCAAAACCAGATGTTGAAGTAGGACTTTGCTATTTGCCTAACAGTTTATACACTCATAAAAATTTGTACTTTAGAAGGGCAGATCCTGCCAGAAATATGAATGCATAAACACGGAGCAAAGGAGGTTTGTCTATAATCTTATTCATAGCCTCCTGGCCTTTTGTCTAAGAGAAGTAAATAAATGGTAACACTTGACCTATATACAGAATTATGAATAAGGAAACTAAATTAATTGATAGCTAAATAAATGGTAACACTTGACCTATATACAGGATTATGAATGAGGAAACTAAATTAATTGATAGTGTTCTCTGATTAGCCACGTAATGTAAAAGCAGTGGGACACGCAATCACTGCAGCAAATGTGAAGGTGATTGAAGGAAGATTCCTCCTCATACAAAATGTAGTTGTGTTCACTACCCTGGAAAAATTCCTAGCCCATTTTGTTTATTGTGGTGTAAATTAGGAGTATTTCTGCTAAAAAGAGTGTGATCTTCACAGGGGGAAAAGTGGCGGAAACAAGAAATGAAGATGTATGTCTGAAATATTGCGAAAGATAGCAGTCTTAATAGTTCAGCACATAAGCTCTGTGGGTGGAGTGCCAAAGCTTCCACCAGCATATGGGCAAAACTATGCTGGTCATCCTTCTTCCCCTCCTCTCCCTCCACTCCAAGAGATGATACGAAACTTGCCCCTTCAGGGAGGCTGCTGGCTACACGGAGCAGCAGTCTGCCCTAACGAGAGATGGGCAAAGCAGGGAGAAGATAAATACATCTAGTTTAAAGCCTCTTTTAAAAGAAGCCTCATATCTGTGCACTTCTTGTGTCTTTTCATTCCAGGGCAGAGAAGAATAAAAGTTTGTTAAATCCCCAAAATGCGTGCAATTCTGTGGTGCCAGGTGAGACCTTGCGAGCCGTGCTAACTTTGCAGAAAACGCAGGCTCAACAGCAATTCTTGGCATTTGCCCCTTGATGCCTGTGCCCACTGGACCAGAGGAAGAACGCACCTCAGCTGTTGGTCTGAAGTGTAGGGGCCTTCCTTTTATTTGGGCTTCCAACAGCCCCGAGGCGATAGCTGACAGTGTAGAAGAAGTTTTGAGTTTCCAGGGATCCCTCAGCATCTTTTGCTCGTGAGTGGATTAAGCTGCACATCTACCCTGAGGTGGATTAATGTCCCTGCTCTGCAAAAGCAAACCTTGATTCAGGGGAATATTGCATCTGACACAATCTCAGAGGGTGCTACAAGCAGAAAACAACCCTGCTCTCTGTTCTCCCTATGCATAACCCTGTGCTTTTCACTCAATTGCCCCCCCCTTTTTTTTTTTTTTTCGATTCCACAAACACTTAGGAGAGCAAATAATCCAAAGACTGATTACCATGCATAAATCCCTTAGCCCTTCTGGGTTTCCTTCTCTGGAGCAACTGTGAAAATGGACACATCAGTTCAGCCTTCTGCAGAAAAGCTGACAATCTCAAAATGGTGTCATGCTGCAATAACTGAAATCTCCTGCCAGGTTGGTGATGGTGCTTTCTAATCAACTTTGCAATGAATATTTCTTAAATCATGTTAATCCACCATTTAAGCAGACATATCAGTTCCAGACAATGAATCAGCATACCTGGAGGGGAATATACCTGCCGTTTCCCCAGAGAGGAGGCGATTAACAGCACGAGTGCTGTCAGATGAGCTAGCAGCACTGGCATTTATCACCCCAGAGCTCCTTTCCTGCAACAGAAGGAAATCTTTGCTCCCTGCTTCTGGTGCAATCAGCTTTTATTTATGTAGCGGCTGTGGAAAATGGATCTTAAAGGAAAACTGCACCTGTTTTGCTCTCTAGGGCAGGTTTTGCTCTAATTTACACAGGTGTGTTTCCTGTTAGAGTTTGCTAAATGTTGAGATCTCATGAGGAAATGAAAGCCCTAAAATATGAGTAGACAGTGAGCAGTACATGGCTTTTAGGCCCACTAAACTAAACATCCATGAAGAAGTTGAACTCTCTTTTTCATGAGAGCTTTTATGTTCTCATCTCTCCTAGGTCCTAGGAACCAGCTACTATGAGAACTACTACCATCCCACCTCAGAGAGACTGCAGACCAAGTAGAAAGTCCTGTTCTGAAGAAATTTCTGAGCCCAGGTGATTATATGACTTTGGTTAAGAAAAGGACTATGCATTGGTAAGTTTTTCTATTAAGGTCCAAGTTAAACATACAAACATTCACTACAGAGTAACTTTTCTTTTGATGAGTAAGCTGTGGTAGCTTGAAAAAGGGTAATTTCTTGGGCTGAATATCTAATCTGCTGTGTACATGCAGTGTTAACCTGAGCTGGTTTTCTATTTGCTAGCTTGGATGTTGGCTGCAGTGTGGCCTTAGCACGGTGCTTCAAGTGCAACAGCCATGCAGTGACCTTTGCAACCACTGTGGACTTCCGTGCTGCCCCTGCAGTGTCTCACTTGCGTGTGGCCCAGCTGGCCTGAAGCCAGCCTGGACGCTGCCACGTGAGCTGCAGCTCCAGAAACAGTGAAGCATAGAGATAGGTTTCTGAGAAGGGACCTCAAGAGGTGCTTGAGTCTGACTCAAGCTCAAAGCAGGGTTAACTTCCAAGTTAAGGTGATGTTGCTCATGGACTTGTCCAGGTGAATGTCTCCAAGAGCGGAGATGCTCCAGTCTCTCCAGGCATCTGTTCCTGGGCTGAACGACCCTGAAGAATTTTCCCTCCCATGTGTCACTGCTACTTGTGCCTGTTGCCTTTGCCCATCTGCTGTACACCTTCAAGAAGAGTTTGGCTCCATGTTCTCTGTAACTGCCTTTTGGATACTGGGAAACTGCATTTAGGTCTCTTTTTCCTGGCTGAGCAGACAAGCTCTCTCAGCCTCTTCTCTCATGACATGTACTCCAGGCCTCTGACCATCCCGGTGGGTTTCTGCTGGGCTTGCTGCACTTTCAGTGCCCCTCTTGCGCTTGGCAGCCCAAAACCAGACAGAGCGCTGATGATACAGTCTCAAAAGCATGACACAAAGGGAGGAGATCCTCTGCCTTGACCTGCTGCTCCTGCAGCTCGTGCAGCCCAGGATGCTGTTGATTTGCTTTATTGCAAGGGTGCATTGCTGAATCTTGCTCAGTTTGCTGTCCACCAGGACACCAAGGGTCTTCTTCTTCAAAAACATGTTTGCAAGGCTATAGGAACATGCTTGGGATTGCTGCCAGGGAACGTGTCCCTGAGAATGTGATGCACCCATTTCCTTCAATTTTGAGCTTCACTGGACTATCAGTTTGGCTTTCCAAAATGGAGTAACCTCCTTCTTTTCATATGTTTGCTAGATACTATTTAAGTCTTTGGTGTCAGGCTTTCGGAATGGAGGCGAGTCTTGTAGGTCTCCTGAATACATGGTTAACTCTTATTTCCTGAGGCAGTCCTGGAGGAAACAAACTACCCAAGTGAGTGACCTGATGCGGAATTTTAGTAAGAGCTCAGTGTAGGTGCTAACAGGCACTGCCTAAAAGTATCTCCTGCTTTTACTGCTGCAGAAAGAATGACACACAGCTCTGATAACTTGTCTCGTGGCAAGTCCTGCCAGGCTGTGCCTGGATCTGGGATGATTGCTGCATTTCCTGGTGATGCAAATAATGTGAAAATAGATAATGTGAAAAGTGTGAGAGGTGCAAACAAATCCTGTTTTCTCGTTAGAATAACTGTGACTGAAGCGACAGTTAGCCCCAGGAAGCTCAGCTGACATTGGTTGACAGACAATTCGTTGTGGATGGTTAATACATCTCTCCACAGTACGGTATCTATATGAAACGGTCACGCCCGAGTCAGATTACTTGCTTTTGGCCTTGAACTTGACTTCAACTAGGTTACGTTTACTGAAGGCGTGGCAAAAACTGCACTATAAAGGAGAACGGGGATAGTGCCAGCTGGTGTTGTCTGGAGAGTTACACCAGGGGCATTGCAGGTAAAACACCACTTTGCTATTTTACTTAGTACAAGATGAAGCAGATGAAATACAAATAATAGTGCTGGAAAAGCACTACAGACACATTGAAAGGGATTTGTCTCGGACAGAATAAATTAGAGTCTCCATCCTTAATGTTACCTGGAGGGAAGGAAATGATGAATTTGCCATCGTAGGAAGAGCCTCATAGTAAAACAGTAAGTTGTTAGAAGTAATTGAATCAAGTGGGAGTAGAGATCCTAAGATGAGGAAGGCTGTATAGTTACTGTAGGGTGCTGTTAAATGAGGTAGAAAAAAAGATATCTGGAATGGTCCTATGCTATGTATGCAAAACAAGGAGAAAATTGACTTAATAAATAGCCATGGGGGAGTACTTTGCAGACTGTTTGGAGCAGAAAGTCATGCAGGATGGCACTGGGAAAGTAATCTCCTATAGGTCTGCCAAAGTGCATGGCTTTGTTTTTTATTCTCTAAAGTACTTGTGGCTTTCATGTATTGTATATACTTGGAGTTTTGGATGCCCAAGTTTGGGTCCCTGATCTGCCTCTTCAAGTTTGCTCTCACTGCAGACAGGTACTCTCTCATTTCTTTTTTCTCTGAATCCAAGGAGACCTAATAAAGTCATGCTTTCTTTCATCATAAGACAGTTCCAGAACTGACACTGTGAAGTTTTTACAATGCTCCAAACACAGGAAAGACAAGATCTTAGAGGGAAAGTGTTCTTGCGCTACTGTAGCATATATTGAATATTATGGGTGAGATGAAATTGGCATTGATATTTGGAGTGTTTGAGAGGTAGCAGGTGAAGAAAGGCTGTTGGGGTTTTAGTTTTTCTGGTACTTTTTGTAGTGTCTGAGAATTCATCTGATCTTCCTAAAATATATAAAACTTAGCTGAGGCAACCTGTAATGGAAATGTTTTGAGGAAATCGATGGAGGGAAGGTGGATAGTTCAGCTATGAAGTTAGACATGTTTCTAATTGCCAATTTCTGCTTTCTACTCAGTGAAAAATATCAGAAGCCACCAAAGGAAATTATGTCTGTACTCTGACATAAATCTTTATGCAAAGTGTAATTAGCTGTCAGTAGCATTTGCCACTATTGAGTACCTGATTATAGTAGTTGTTTGACATATTTCGTGAATGAGTGCCAGAGGGAGGCGAGACATACACACTGCTGCTGGCTTTTAAGTTGTTTAATGCAGAATACGGTGCTTGGCGTTCTCAGGTTTCTGTGGGGGTCACCAATCTTTCCTTTTGCTCTGGTATCTTCAGAGACTTCCCTTTCCTTCCCATCCTTTCCAGTTGTCACACCTGATCTTTTTCTCCGTCTCTCTGTTGCTTTCCACTGCTCCCCTTCCCTCTCTCACCTCTTGTCATCTGATCCTCCAAGAAGAAGGATCTCTGTTTGCTGAGAAGGAAGAAGGTCCAAAAAAGAGCAGTAGATGCATAGTTGGGTGTGATTTCTTTCTCCATTTCAGATAAGTAAATGTGTTGGAAGAGATCCCAGGGACTAAGTAAATGCATGTTTAACCCCTTTGGAATAATAATTTCCTTCCTTAGTTGAGTCAGTCTCTTGGTTTTTCTCCAACGTTTCACAATATGTCTGAGCCAGCTTTTGTGAGTGTTTGAAATCCCTCCCTCTCTCACCACGTCTTGTGGCAGGGAGCAGTCCAAGGGCAACGCATCTGAGATGCATTGCATTGTAAGATTGTCTCTTTAAAATCTTTCTGCTTCAGAGTTCACTAACAGTAAGAAGCTCCCCAACCAGACAGGCAATATTCTGTTTCAAAAGGTGTCATGATCTTTGATTTTACTGAGAGCATGAGAGCCAACCTGCACGGGCTGCCTGAACAGTGGCCTGGATGGACATAAAGCTCATGTATCTGTGCATGTGTGCCCCCAGACACAATGCCAATGAAGTTATTCCTGCAAGGGAAAAGTAGTTAAGCGTATTATTTTCTTCAGTATGGTTACTAATTTATTCCCGATATGTTAAACAACATAATTAAACACACACACACACGCATGCTAAAAGCTCTTGTTCTCTGTCAGAAGAGAAGGAGCGCGTGTTAGACCTAGCCTTCAAGCTCTGTTAGTTTTAATTTGAGTTTTGGAATTAGTAATCAGTTTTGCTGGAACACTGTTGCAAGAAATAGATCTTAGCATGCATGGGACCTGGGCATGGTTTCAAATGAGTATTTGTTAAGAAGCCATTCCCTTGTCGTGTTATGGTACATTACATGAGATTTATTTCCATTGTATTAAAAACTGCAAGCCCAAGGGGAATGTTCTCTTGTCTTGTTGGCTGAGGGTGACTTCTGAATTCCATCTGATTTTATTTTTTTTTTTGTGGGCCTTTTAATGAAAGCAATGAGATGCAAACCTACTTATTTTTCTAGGCTGTTGCTACAGTGCCAGAAGGCCAAGTGACTTGAAGCACCAAGAAAGGTGATGACACTAAGTAAAAAGAGTGTAGGGGTGGGATGGGCTGTATCACACCCTCCGTGTGGCTCGTCTGTGTGTTTCACATGAGTGAATGATTCACGATAAAAATCTGAGACTCTGCTCTTACTGGAGCCATCTGTTCTCTTTGTACCACACCAGGAGTATGTCGGATCTACAGGGAAGTTTGGTAGTAAGGACCTATTTTATCTACTACAAAATATAAAAAAATAAAAGCTATTGCATCTGGTGGCTTGGTAGTGAAACTCAGTGACTTCAGGCTAGAAATAAGCGCAGTGAAATTAATTAACTGTAGGAGTGGCTCACCCAGGGCTTATGGTGCATTTTCCAGTGCTAATTTATGAGAAGGTGCATCTTAAGATGGTGCTGGGGGCAGGAATTGCTGGATCAAGTGCAGTAGCATTTGTCGTGCCAGCCAGAGGTGATCACAGTGATCCTTCTTGCCTTTAGGCGTCTGCTGATACAGGGCTTCACCAGGGGCTTCTCTTTTCATAAGGAAAGAGACAAAAGTGGAATTGTAGCTCAGGACAGTTAAAATTTTGTTTTTCTGGGAGCAGATGTGAGCGAAGGGTGATAACTGGCATGGACCTCGAGTTATATTTTGATCCAGCAACACGTAATTTTGCATGATGAATGGTGCTGGAGGAACCAGGAGACGAGGCAGGCTGCATAAACCTTCCATCTACTTCTCTGAACTCTGAAATCCATAGGAGAACTTTTTTAGCTGAAGAAAGATCCGCAGGAGGTTGTGCACGTGTGTGTGTGTGTCTCTGTAGATTCACACTGGGGAGTGCACCTGGAAGCCCCTACTCTGGTTTGGACAGAACAAAGTGTTCTTTTAACGCTCTGGTACCACTGCACATTCAAAGTACAAATCTTCTGCCTTCCTGTGCCCTTCTCCCACTCAAGTCCCAAAAGCCCTCCCACCCCACAGCCCAGCGTCTCTGTGGACAATGAACTGCCTCCCTTTGGAACAAAAATAGATCTGTACAAGAGTCCTGGCATGCTCTTTTATAACTCTAAAGGCGACAGAGTCCACAGATTTTTAGCTCTTGCATCCTTCCCTAGCTGTGCCAGCAGATGTATTAGCAGGTCTGTCCATTCTAGGGTTTCACTGCATGTGTGAAACATCCACTTTTCTTAAGTGAAATGCCCTTTTCCTTTAGACACATTAGCAAAAGAGGGCTTTGAATGTGGTCCAAACTGGAATAGCTACAGATGCCATACAGTGCCTATGTAGTTTAAATATGAGTCTACAATTCAAATATGTTTAAATATTAACTACCAAATTAATTACTGAATCCAAAACCCACAGATCTTGGTGCACACCAATATGAGCAAGCTGTGTGGGTGGGATCCAGATCTGGCTGTTTCAGCTTGGTCCCATCTCAGCATTGTACCTTTAGGGAGTCTGGTGGAATATCTGTGTAAGGTGCTAAGAAGCCAACTCCTAATCTGTCCAGAGTCTTTTGAGCTGAGCCCAAGGAAAGGCAAATATCTGCCTTATTTAGGTCTCACAGGGAGTGACTGTCAAGAGCTCACTTTGTGGAAATGAAATAAATGACTTGAACAGTACCCTGGGCACAAATGCAATCTATGGCCAGAAGAGTCCTGGGTACCTTTAAGTGTCTACCCTACATCTGCACCTCTTGCTCCATCCCCTGTGCTCGCTTATGTTGCAGATATACCTCAACACTAACACTGCGTCTTGCTAACAGCTTTGTTCTCTGTCCTCAGGAAAGACTCAAAATTGAATCTGTAGCAGTGACAGCACTGGTTTTAGATAAACCAGTTGGGATTTGACGACTACTCTTTCTCCAGGCATTTCCAGCTAATGAGGATTTTGTCACTGTGACTGCCCTCAGCCTTGCAAGCTGCTGCTCCACAATCCTCTTGGGGTGTGTGGGGTAAAGTGTTTGCTTTTCCACACACTCCTAAGACATCACTTCAGACTGGGAAACTAATGTCAGTCTATGTCTTTCCTTCACAGGAGAGGGGCATGATGCTTGCCCCTGGCTCTGCTCAGACATTGGAGCAGGGCTGGCAAGTAACAGGAGCAGCAG
Source organism: Apaloderma vittatum (assembly GCF_000703405.1). Taxonomy (NCBI): domain Eukaryota; kingdom Metazoa; phylum Chordata; class Aves; order Trogoniformes; family Trogonidae; genus Apaloderma; species Apaloderma vittatum. Next base: position 87,161 of record NW_009697259.1, on the reverse strand, counting down.
GAAGCCTCCATAACCTGAAGAAATTTAATAATCAAGACTTCAACCACCTGCGAGCCTTATGTCTGAGCCAAGGGCTGCTTTTTGAGGATGCCACCTTCCCTGCTCACATCAGCTCCATCGGTCCCAACCTGCTCCCAGAGGATAAGCTGCGGCGAATACAATGGAAGAGGCCAACTGTGAGTTACACCAGTTGGGGTGTTTTGTAGTCCTGCTGCTGCTGAATGGAAGCACTGGTGGCCAGGGGCTAAAGCCCTCACCTTGGAGAAAGAGATCTATGTAGACCCCAAGGGGAACACCAGGAGTGCAACAATTGAAGGAGGGATGTTTGCTGTCGGATGTCTGGAGGGAAGAAAACCTCTGTAACATTAGTGATTTCATTGAGTACATTTTTGTAGGAGGTTTGTTTCCACCTGTGAACCTGACTGGAATTAGTGTTCCCACTTTGGTCTGCTTCTAGAAGACTTTGTGCAAACCTGAAAAGCTAGTGATTTCTGTCAATGATCTCTGATGTCTCTAATCCAAGCTACTGACTCAGCAATAGCTATTTTGAAGTAATTGGGACAAGGCACGAGATGAAGTATGTTTTGTCTGCTGATTCCGAGTTGCTGTTTAATAGGCAGTTGTCATCATTCAGAATACAGATGTTTAAATTGGGAGAGGGAAAATGCATATTTGGGTCTTTTGTCCTAGGACCTAATGGAAGGAATCTTTCTGTGTTCAGACTGCACCATATAGCACTGCTGTGTACCATTTGCTGCTGGTTCAGCTACTGAATTTGCCATGTGCTGCCTTTTTGCTGAGTTTTGCTGAGCACACCACTAGTGCCTGGCACCTTTGGCTTCCCTGAGCTGGAGCAAACCAGTTCATCTCCTTGAAGGCAATCCCTCAGGGTGTAGAGACAGTAACTGTGAGACTGTAAGGACAGGACAAGACAACTGGAAAAGATTTATTTGGATGGCAGATGCAAATAGGGCAATGAGGATATGCTTGAGCTTGGCAGCGTGGTGACCTTGGCATGGCAACAGTGGTGGCTGCTTGCATAAGGGAGCCTGCATAGCTGCTGAATGTGGATGCCCAAAAGGAAAGGTGGGAATCTCCATCCCTGGTGTAAAAGCAATGAGATTTACAGAATCACAGAATTTGTTGAGGCTAGAAAAGACCTCTAAGTTCATCAAGTCCAGCCTATTCTATGATTCTATGACCCAACCACACGGCCAGACCACAGCACTAAGTGCCACATCCAGCCTCTCCTTAAACACCTACAGGGGCCAGTTAGCTCAGTGGTTTGAGCGCAGTGCTCGCAACAAGGACGAACACCGAGGTTGCGGGTTCTATTCCCGCTCGGTCCCCATGTGTTGCCAGGTCTAGTCGAGAGGTGGCGTCCCTGCTCAAACCCAGGGAGGTTGGACTAGATGATCTCTAAGGTCCCTTCCAGCCTATGCCATTCTATGATTATCCAGTTATGTAATGAAAAAAAAAATCCACAAAACACAACAAAAAGGGATGTTAGAAGGGACTCCCATGGGCATTGGAATATAATGTTATGATACAGTTCTTTTTAAGCACTAACCACTCTGATCTTTTTGCTGTCTGGGAGCAGCAGAGAAGCATAGGATTCAAAAAACACATGAACTGACTTAGAAAGCCAAATACCACTGATTTTGAGGCATCGCATTGTGGCGAGAACAGCTATCCTCAAATATCATGAGAGTTATTTCACATGCAAAGGGGCTGATGTACCTCGCCAAAAGCAGAACCTGCTGTTGCTAGTGCTTGGAGTTTGTCAGGTGAAGCAGATCTAGGAGAATTCCCTTCCATTTTGCTGAATCTGTGAAGATTAAGGTGATGAATGAAAGCTTTTGTGGAATCAGTTTCAAAAATTTGCAGAGGTTCTCTCCTTCCCAGCACTTTGCTTTTCAAGATTTTGTGGTTTTGTTGTTTTTTCAGCAACACAGTTTCTGGCATCACCTAGCCAAATTGACTAAAACCAATCATTTCCAATAACTTTCCAGAGTTTTATTTTGGGAAGGAGCAGGATGAAAAGTCATTGACTTTGCCAGAGCTCTCCTCCAAAAAAATGAAACTGCATCCTCAAGGCACAGAGTTCATGACACAATTGTTAAAAAGCCTTTTCTGCTATTACAGAAATTAAGGCAGCATCATCAGCTGCTCTTCTCTGATATACTCAAGGAACAGAAGTTGAGAATGCTGACTCAACTGCCTCATCTAGAACAGAACCCCACAATGTCAGTGCTGAAGAAGGCTCCATTTAATTTTTTTTTTTTCCTTATTTTGATCAAAATTTTGAGCAGTAGCTGCTTTCCACCCAGCCAGGCTTTGTCCTACTAGACAAGATACAAGATGAAGGGCAATGGCACCAGCTGCCTGGAGAGATGAACCAAAAGTTCTCAAATGTCACCACAACACCTATGCTCTGTCAGTGTAACTTCAAAGTGTAGCCTCTGTCTCCTGGAAGAATGAAACGGAGGCGGAAGAAGTTGATAAATAGCAGTGGTTGCTTTTAATTTATAGAGCTGCAGATGTTTTGAGTCAAGGGTCAGGAAGTAAAAAAAAGCGTATTTACATTTCAAATGTCCTGAAAGGCCTCCGGCTGCATCCAGTTGGCTCTGGGAGTTGGTCCCTGGGGAGGAAGAGGGAAGGCTGCAGATTTCAAAAGGAGTTGAAGTGCCCCATTCTTGAAGGCTTTCAGTACCTTTCACCTGTGTAAAAATGTTCATAATCTATTTATTCTTAGGTCATTGCAATGCTAACTCTAAGGATACATGATCTCAGGTGTTTAAGCTACCTAAACTACTCAGCAAAGAGATACCTATAATTTCCCCAAGGGACACTGTTTCCTACCTGCATGCATCTTCCAGAAAGTGAGTGTAGTTGCATCCTGTCAACAGAGCTCAGCCAATTTAACCTATGTCTATCCTCCACCATTAGCTCCCTCTGACCTTAGAAGAATTTGGCTGGAAATGGACCTGTGACAAAAGTGGCATCTTGGTCATAATAATCTCTTAGCCTCTGTTTTCTTAGTCATATAGTAGCTGGTTATTTAAGTGGTAGATAGCAATAATAACTGCTGTCATTATTCCAAATCCAATTGAGCAGTTGAATAACACGCTGCTTCTTTTGCCTTATACATTGTCAAGAGAATTGCCAATTACATTCAGAGGTTGGAGTCTTCACATCTGGGGGTAATGTATAAAGTAGAGAGAAAATAGTTCAGTTTTCAGACAGCAATAGTCAGTGGTGACAGTCAGAAACAACTTATTTTGACTTGTAAAGGGAGTTAATTTGATATGGGAGTCCCTGAAGGGGGTGGTGGATTGGGAGCACCAAGACAACAGTTGAAATGTCACTTTTCCTAACTCTGCAGTAGTTGCAGTTTCCCATCAGATGAGAAACCCCAGGCTGTTTTTTCATCCCTGGGCCCTCAGGGCAATTTCTAACAGAGTTTGCATGTGGTACTTCAAGCATTACTAGAGGTGGGATGGGAGGTACCAGACACAGCAGGAGCTCTGCAATTAACTGGTCTTTTGGTTCACCCACAGTGCTGAGAAATGGGAGAGAAGTTCTATTTTAGACCACTCAAAGTATTTTCTGTAGCTAGGTTTTTCTGAAGATCAGCCAAAGGACAATTCTCTGTGGAGAGTTACGTCAGATTTAAAAAACTGAGGTGCTCCTTTAAAGAGGTTCAGAACAATTTTTTTCATCATTTGATGCCTTTCCTTCACCAAAACAATTGGGTGGAGCAGAGAAAGTAATGAAATGATTTGCTGTTGCTGAATATTTGGTTTTAATAAATTAATGTGTAGGCCAAAGATTTCACTCTGTTCTGAACATAATGCATAGTACTATACAGAAAGAAACTGAATTAGGATCCAGATGATGTGAGTTGTGATGGTGCTCGGTGTGGAATGCTTTTGCTAACATTGGTTGCCTTTTCAACATGGTATATGTGAGGGAGAGAGATTACCACGAATGCAGCACTGCCTTGGCCCTGCACCAAGGATAGCCCACCATTGTGCTCGATATGATGCCCATTATAAATGTTAAGGATAGTCTCTGACCTTCAGTACTTAAGCTTTAAAAAGGCCAAAATGAGCAGAGGGTGAAGTTGCTGAAGACTTTTCTAAAGGGTGTTCAAGGTCACAGACTGTTGGTCCTGTGCTCCTTGCCCCATGTTTCTTGGGGACCCTTATGGAGTGAGAGATCGCTGAGAAATAGCTGGCATAGGAGGGTCCATCCCGTGTTTTGAACAGGTTTTTGACTCATGGGGCAACTAGAAGAGCAGTCTGGCTTCACCGTGGCAGGCGTTACATCAAGACCTGCAGCCTCCACGGAGCTCTGATGAGGATGACGGAGCTGAGGAGCGTGAGGAGCCTCCTGACATCATATTGAGATGGACTACAAGGGCCGAAAACTAGCTGGACAGATCATTCAAGGAGTCATTCTTGTCTCTGTAATAATTGGTTTCACCTATGGATACATTGCTGAGCTGTATTTGCTTTAGTGTGTTCGCTAATACTCCCGCCGTGGCCTACGTACCGCCACAATTCTCTGAAGTGTTACCTGTCTTAGAGCTGGCAACAGAAGAGAAGAAGCCAGCAGACAGAGAGACATGTTAAAAGACTGCACTGGGGAAGCGATCTGAAGTGAAAAGGGCCAATAAAAAGCTCTTTGGGGGGCTTTTTGAAACCAGGAAATGTGATTTGCCTGCACTGGGGACTGGCAGCTTGTGAGGTAGTGTGGGCCTAGGTGAAGTGGGCAGGCTGCTCCTGAGGCATGGGCAGAACCAGCACCACCCGCGGCAGATCTAAACGAGGCCTTAATGCACCAGCGGTCACTCATCAAGGTGACACCCACCCCTCCATGAAACCCCCTGAGAGTACAGTGACCTGGTCGCTGCACACCAAGCAGGGAAGCAGTGAGTGGGCATCACGGAGGGCCTTGGCTGTGAGTGCCTCTGTTAGTGGTTATCGCCCTCCCTGGAGGACCTAGTTGCCACTAGGCTGAAAACCACGGCCAGAAGAAATGTGGGCACCTGGCCGGCACTCCCCTGCCAGCACGCAGCGGTGCCGGTCTGTGGCTGCAGGGAGTGTCCCAGCCTGTCCCTCGTCCCAGAGGCCGGCAGAGACAGAGACAGTGTTTGTGTGTGGTGTGACCAAGGGAATGATCTGCTCAGCCTGGTGGCAGAGCTGAAGGGGGAAGTGGAGAAGTTAAGGAGTATCGGGGAGAGTGAGAGGGAGATAGATTGGTGGAGCCACTCCCTGAGGCAAAGGCAGCAGGTGGAGGAGCAGAAGATCCCGCCCCTCTTGCCAGGAGGGAGTAGGAGGAGACCCAAGAGATGGAGGGAAATGGAAACAGATCCCTGCTTGGAGAGGCAGGTGAATCCCTGCCTAGCCCCATATGCCAACTGGATCCATCCCACAGGGAAGCCTGCTGCCTCCCTGGGGCCCAGGTTAGAAATGTTACCAGGAAATTTCCTGGTCTGCTGTGGCCTTCTGACTATTACCCTCTGCTGGTTATGCAAGTCAGCAGTGACGGGACTATCTGAAGCAGCTGGCATGGATTTCCTCTGCATCATCACAGTCTGTTCGTAGCACCAGGGCGTGGGCGTCTCGGGTATTTGTCTCATGTCACAGGAAGGGAAGGGTAGGGTCTAAAAGAAGTCCTTGGACAGAAGCCACTGAAAAAGGCTGCTTTAGTCTGAACTTGAGCAAGGAGTGTATCTTGTTCTCTTAGACGAGACTCGGAGAACTGTACTACTACGTTGATCATCTAAGAAGTATTGGGGAAAATTATATGCTTTGAGCCAATGTTTTTTTTCTGGGAAGAGTGATTTGTCATTTCATCCAGTAATTTTGAAAAAGGATTTGCTCACAATTTTTCTTCCCTTTCTCTGTCCTTTCCTAAAGCAAATGTAACCTCCTTTCAGCACCAGAGTGGCTATCATGATTCTGCACTGCTTTTGGTGATTGTTTATTTATTTGCATTGTATTTGGTTCCCTGAAATTTCAAGGAATTGACATCAACGTTTAGGAATTTTGAACCCAGGAACTAACTAGAACAAAATGGACCCTTTTAAAAAATCATAGTGAAATTATACTTCCAGACAGATAAACTATGCTGGAGTTCCTACTGCATCAGCCTTGGCCAGGCTGTAGCTGGAGGGGAGAAAAAGATAGATTTTGTTCAGGCAAGAAATCAGATGACAGTTTGAAGTTAACCTAAAAACTTATCTCTAATAACACAAGGCATAAATGAAGAAAAAAATACAAAAAAAAAAAAAGAAGAAAAAGAATTGTGGATTGTCACATTGGCTGCTTTAATAAAGCAAGTTCTAGGAAATGTGTAGTGATGAGGGGTAGTGATGTCCTGCACTACCTGCAGGTCTGTCACCTTGGTGCTGTTTTCTGGCATGAGCCCAACCTGCTCACCAGCTGTTCATGACAGAGTTCACAGCTTCAGTATTTCCCAGAGGCCACAAGGCCCTTGGCTCCTGTTCAGTATTTCTCCTTGATGAAAATCAAAATCAATTCCCCCTTATTTTTGAGTCTGTGTGTGCAATCAGTGCGACTGAAAGGGAGCAGCGTTTCCAGGCTGCTGTTGTCTCAGCCATGCCTACTCAGCTGATTGTATCTGACCTCGACTTCAGGGTTCGTATCTTTGGGCGGAGGAAGCTGCAGCGCATCAGCATTTTTACATCTGTCTTCCTGCACAGGCTTTAGATGAGGAGGGTTTATTAGTATAGTTTCTCTGAGCTCTGTTCCTTTTGGAAAGGGCTGTTTGTTGGGGGTGAATGCACATGTCCTGGGTAGAGGCGAAAGGAGCACCGCTATGATGGTGTTGCTGACTCACCTTCTTCCCTATTTCTCAGGCTGGGGAGTCAGCTAGCAGGATTATACGGCTGTGATGGCCACAGCGGAATAGTTGGTAATGCCATGCCGCTTTGAAAACGTGAGGTATATTGTGTGGTTTAAGTGGTAGGTTTCAGACCTCTAAGGAAACTGCCTCTCAAAAGCTTGAGGTAGACAGGGCTCCTTCCCTTGTTCACTCCTTTGTATGTATCTCCTTTGTCTGCAGTTCTCCTTGGGTTTTTTTAGCACCAAAACACAAAGCAAGTGTGTTGCAAGGTAAAAACTGAACTGGTTTCGGTTTCTGCTAGTTCTTGGACACCGGTCCATCCTTCAACAGGACTTTTTTTTCACATTTGTGGGCTACCCACCTGTGTGAGGTCTGAAGACCTCGTTCCTCCACAGAGAGAGAGCTGGAACAGAGCAGGGTTCGTTTGGTTTTGTTTGTTTGGGTTTTTCTTTGTATTGAAAACAGACAATTAGGAACTGAGCTATTCTGCTGTAAAGCAGGGAATTAAGTTCTGGCCTTGCAGACAAACCCCTTGAGATTAGTCTCATTTTCCCTCTCTAGGAGAATGTGAAAGAAAAAAAAAAGAGTAAAAAAGAAAAGAGATTATGAAGATTCAAGAAAACAGATTCCCAATTCCCTTGAGGTCTAATAAATGCAAAACTGTGATAGAGACTCCAGCCTGGGGAGTCCTTTAGCCCCTAGATGATGGAGAGTGGGAGGATGTATGCGGGAGGAGCACTACTTTTGGCTTGCTTGGTTATCGTCTCCCTCTCCAAGCTGTTGGAGTCTGCGTCGATGTCATCAAGTGCAGCTTATCCTTTGTTCTGCCCTCCCTTGTTACTCCAACTGGCTTCTTTCTGTGTTAGCTCTTCTGTGGAGGGTTCCTGTGGTTATGGGATGTATGACAGTGGCATTGCCTGACCCCTCCTCAGCCCACTGCTAGGCAGTGCCCTCAGTCCAGGGAACTGCGATATGGTGTTTACTTCTCAATCCAGAGCAACACTGTTAAAGGCACAGCAATGATGCCGAGTTAAGATTTGTCCAGCTGAGAACAGAGTTTTGCTTTCAATCAATAGCAGCCATTTTATTTTTCTTGGTTGGTGTATGTTGAACAGGGAACACTGCGGGCTCATGACAGCAGGATGTATCAGGAAGGTGAAGCTGGAGCAAGGGGAGCAACACAAGTGCAGCTGAAGGAAAAGATGTGGTACTGTGGCAGGAACAGAAAAGGGGCTGGGATTTTATTGTAGGTGAACTGATCAGGAGACAGCACTGCAAAGCGTCATCTCCTGACTCTTAGCTCTCAGTGGCCTTGTGCCTGCACTCAGGTCACGCTGGCGAAGTGGAGAGATCTGTGGGAAAGTGGCCATGGTCAGATGACTCTACTGGGCAGCAGCCTGCAGTCAGATTGCCTTACAATGTCTAGGAAATGCCCCCTCAGGCTTTCAGTTTTCCACAAAAATATTTGACTATATCCTTTGTATGTTTGCATACAAAGGCCTACATCTACACTGCTCACCTTCATCTTCTTCTCGGGACTTGTTCTTCCTTAAAACTTTCAAGCAATTTTAAAAAGAAATTTTGAGGCAAATACACATACAGAGTGCTGTCCTTCCAGCTTTCAAATTAATTGTCTATCTTGCTCTTTGGGTAAACAGTACTTCTTCTCTGAAGGATGAACTTGGTTTGAACTTGAACTTCTCTTTTATTTTGAATACATAATGAAGTCTTCAGTGGGCCAGGGAAAGCAAGTGATGATAGCTTTGTCCTGGGGGGATGAGTTCAAGCAGAGCACTTGACTTGGAGCCCATATGGTTGCCTTCGCTGCTGGACGCGTAGATATTCTGAGGAAAGACCACGTGCCTCTATGAGCTCCCTCTTCTTTTTCCCCTCCAGCTAAAACTGAACAGTTTCAGGGAAAATGCCACAAAGACTCATAATTTCTTAGTGAAATGGGGCACTGCTTCTGGACAGACTTATAGTTAAATCTGTGATTTCTCTATTTGTCCTGCAATTCGAGCACAAGCAAATAGCGAGGCTTGCACGTTCTGTGTAGCAGTAACTATATGTGTAGCTGTGTTTTGCAATAATAGACAATAGTTTCTTGTCTTTTATGACTGCTGTATTCTTGCCTTTGAAGGAAGGGGAGCTGATTGGAGACTTCCTTTCCTCCCGTTTCTTTTGGTTGAGAAGGCCTAGATTTCTGAAGCACTTCACCCGTTACTATTATGTCCTCTCTAAGCTCTTTCAAAAACCTTCTGTTCAGGCTCACACAGCATCCTTCAAGGTCAGGCTTGATGGGGCTCTGAGCAATCTGATCTAGTTAAAAATAATGTCCCTGCTCACTGCAGGGGGATTGGACTAGATGACCTTTAAAGGTCCTCCAGCACAACACATTCTATGATTCTATGATCCTTCAAGGGAGCAGCCACTCCACCTCTGACTTCAGGGATCGCGCTCTTCCAGAGCTCTTCTGAGTACCTGGCCTTGCAATTTCCTGCCACTGCCCGCTCCTGCCTTTGCTTCAGCTTCTGCTTGTCCCCTGCCTTCCCTTGGCACACACCAACGCTCACCAGAGAGCCCATACTGTGGTGCAGCGCATCCTTTTGAAGCGTGCCCATGCTGCCTCTTTTTCTCAAGCTTGCACAGAGGTCACTGTGCTCAGAAGCACAAACCTCTCGCTAAAACCTGCCCCGCCATTCCTGACCGCGGTGCAAGGAGCACTGCTGTCATTCAGCCAGTAGCACTGATGTCAGCTCAGTGGGAATTCACCTTGTATTTGCTATGTTTATGCAGAGCGACAGCTATCGAAGAGCCCCTTTTCCATGGCTAGTCACACATTCTATGTTGCTTACCAATTATTACCCCCTAAGTCTGTGGGGACTACACCCCACTGGAAGCAGAACTCAGTGTGTTGTGGCTGGGGATTACAGTGAGAGCGTTTAACGTCTCCTTTTGTTCCCTCCGATAGCCATGAAATCGTCTGTGTGCACAATCACAGCGTGCCTTGGCATGTTGGCTGGGGCTGACTTCAGATCATGTCTTCTCTGGTTTTAGACAAAATACTGATTTGTCTCAGCAAGGAACCTGCTTAATGACTCAACTGATCCCCTTCTTCTGACTGTGGATTTGAGCATCCTGGTGGGCAGTAGAGTATCTACGGAGACATCTAATGGGCTGACTTTTCAGCCTGTCTCTGTAACGGGTTACCAGTATCCACAGTGCACTTGAGAATTTTATTGTCCCGGCACAGAGCAGAACATCAGCCCTTTTCTCAGGAATCCCATAAGAGACGCAGCTGCCTTCTCACTAGTTTCAGGCCCATGTTTCTGTACGGTGATTACCTCCATGGCAGCTATGCACTGTAGCACATCCAGCAGAGCTCTGCCTGGGGCAGAGATAATGGGGGAACAAAAAACCTCGTTCCTTTATGCTGTTGATTTTCTGGGATGACTGTTGGCAAGACAGACATACGCAAAGGGACAGGCCAAGTTCAGAGCTGGTCATGCAAATTACTCTTTCCTGCCTGTGGGAGTCTTTTGAATTCACCCAGGCAAGGGAAGCCAACTACAGACAGGGAAATAGAGGCAGGGAGAAGATGAAGCTGGAGTAGATGTAGAAGGGAACGAAGAAGGGTCAAGCGCTGCTGCTTACCTGTATGATGACCATGCTGCTGCTGGTGGCCACCGCTTCTAAGTCCTGCTTCCATGCTATGGATAGATCTCTTCTTGCAAATCCCTGCAGTTCCAGGATAGATGTGGATGGCTACGTGAAAACATTTGTCAAGGAAGATGCCTGCCCAGGCTGCCTTTCCTGGCGTCAGCCGTGCTGTGGAAGCACGATCTGTCTGCCGGCCTGGAGCAGCAATGTTACATTGCATCTTTTCCTGACAGGGAAACTTCTTAGAGGGTTTTGATCGCTGCGAAGCCTTTCAGAGAACTGACAGCATTTGCTAATGCTGAGCTCATGCAACCGTGTCAGTCATGAGCCGTGTTGTGTGCTGGTCTGCTTTTTGTGCAGCATGTCAAATCAACTGGGGAGAAGAAATGCCAGGGCCTGCTTAAGGAATATCTACTGTATTATATTTCTTACTGAGATGGTTTTTCTCCCTTTTATCTCTTTATTTTCATAGGTGCATAGTGACTTTCCTATTTAAGGCTGATTGCTCTTTCAAAACAGAGCTTAACCCAGTTGGGGTGTGCCAAGGGTTACTCACAGGGGCTACTCAGGCCATTCCTGCCTGAGATATCCCAGACCACTAGCAGATGCAGGTGGGAGAATTGTTCACATTTCTGTGTGCAAAGCCAAGATCTGAAGTGTTTTGCCCTTTACTACCCAAGCAAGACTCTTAAGGAATGCAAGTAAAATTCTCCTTGAATTAAAAATAATTCAGCCAGGCCTATAGGATTTTGCAGCCGGAGATTAAGCTCGCTTTCTATAGCTTTCTCACCAGTGATGAAAAGCAGCCCAGGCTGATCTATATTAGTCCTGCACAGAAACAGAAAAGGCTCGGAGAGCAAAACTTTCCCAGACCCAGTGCAGAGCTGAAGTACAGACTCTGCTCTGCTTTCCAAGGAAACCTCTGTGTGCCCTACTGTTACCCAGGAAAGTGCAGCCAGGCTCAGAGCCCTCTCTGAAAGGTGTTGGTAGCATTAGAGAAACCCAAATGAAAACTCAGTAAGTACTCAGCCACAAGTCTCCACCCCTAGAAGTAGCTGAGCGAAATAAAGAAGACATGCCTGAGTATCTCCTCTGGTTTTGTTGGTGGAAGGCAGAAAAACATCAGGACTCAAGAGAAATAGTTTTCAGTGTTGGAAAAGGAAGGCAAACAAGAGTCTTCAGGGGGCAGGAACATACTCTTGAGTACTCACACTGCTCTTTACGTTTTCTTTCCTCCAGGAACTTCAGAGAAATCCTTATTTGGTTGTGGATGGAGTCAGCAGATTTGATATCATGCAAGGAGAAATAGGTAAGGTCATGTTGCTGTTTTGGCAAAGACTGGCGCAAAGCAATAGCCTGTGGTTGCATTTCTATGTTCTGAATGCTCAGTGGGAAGACACGGACCGTGGCAGCTGCAGTAAACAATTAGTAAATGTCCATCTAGACTCAGACATGTTCACGTACGATTTATAGGAGATATTTAACAAAATTCCTCAATGCAGCAGCTTTAATCCTTGTTACTTATACACAGCACCTGTCCTTTATGTATATAAGGACAAGCATAGAAAGGGAGGTCTAGCTGAGATCAGGCAGATGCTTCAAGGGTCAAACACGGTTCTGGGGTAAGTAGTCACAGCTACAACATGTGTAGGATTGATTTTTCATCTAAGATCTTCATTTGACTCTCAGTGTTTTCTTTCCCAATACTTACCCAGACGTGGGTCTGCACCCTGTATTGGTTCCATCTTTCTGTCATGACCCGTAACTATGTCTTCAACCCCACTGAGAGGGTTGAAGATTTCCTAAACGATGTTCTCAACTGCAGGTATGAACATGACCACAAAAGATAGAAGGAGCATGAAAGCAGTAAAAGGATGGCTGGGTGGCATCAGAGTTCCCAAAGAACTGGTTAATAATGGATAGTGGTTCTGCATTCTGGGGGAGAAAAGGGAGGCTAGAAGAGTGTTTTAACAAGCTGAGTCTTGGGTGTCTTAGAAGTTGAAGTCCACTCTCCTAAAGAGTTAGCTATGGTCCAAAACAGTGAGTAACAGACAAAATGCACTGGATTCTTCCCTCCCTTCAGGTGACTGTTGGATGCTGGCTGCCCTGGGCTCCCTGACACTGCAGAAACATTTTTTAGAAAATGTTTTACCAAAGGACCAAGGATTCCAGGACAATTATGCTGGGATCTTTCATTTCCGGGTATGTCTTCTCTGCTCTAGTGGTACTGATCAGGCTTGGCTGATTGGATCATATAGGGGTCCAAACTGTGGTACCAGATCTCAACATCCTTGAATCCTTTGATTCTTCAGTGCTGTCTCCTAGTTCAGAATTTTGCAGCAAATTTCAAATTTTCTAATGATTCCTTGTGTTCCAGGTTGTCCAGTCATATGTCAGGAAATCTGAAGCCTTTTTCTGAAAGTTATGATCCCAGAGGTACAGATACCAGCTGTTCAGGAAGATTCATGTACATGTTTTAGATAGCATTCTGGTGTCTGCTTTAATATGGACAGTTTGTTATTGCTGTCAGCTCACTGGTGTTCCTTACCTATTTGGACTCATCTTCTTTTTTCCCATATATTTCCCCTTGCCCTTTTAGCTCAATGGAAATGGCTTGAAATTGCAAATCTTTGGAGACAGATCAGAGAAACAGTCTTTTGATATTTTGACGAGATTTGTTTCAGAGAGAGGAGCAAGGCTTTTTAATACGCCTCACTTACTACCAACTCCTGAAATTCTCTGAACATCTCAGGAGGGTGACTAGGATAGTAACTGATAGGCCCAGTGTGCTTGTATCTGAATTGACGAAGTATGTTGTGGAATTAGAAGCATTTATATTACCATTAAGATGCAAAGTTAAACTGGATGTAGAGAGAATCAGTTTATACTTGGCCATACATCATCATCCTTTTTTTTTTTTTTTCCCTTTTCTTTCACCATTTGGTTATATGCAGTTCAGTACTAAGCAAAGTGCTCTGGCAGTGAGATGACTTTGACCCCCTGGAGCTCTCATGGAGCAGCACCAGGAGGATTATCTTGTGGACAGTCTAAATTTTGCTCTGTTCCTTTGCTCCTCAGAATACCAGATGTTTGTGTCTTGGCCCTTTTCCAGCATGCAGAGGTGCACTGTATGAGATAAACCAGCTGAAGGGACATCAGTCTGCTTAAAACACATTAAAAAGATGCAAGCTAGATTATCTTTCATGAGAGATTTGAAAAGATTAGTTAGGAGCAATCCTTAAATCTTAAGCAGTATAAATACCTTACAGTATTTGAAAATGTTTTCTCTGACATCTCATCTGCAAATCAATGCAACTGTTTCTGGCTTTCCTTGAGCAATAAACCCCCGAGAAAGCTACTCTGAATGGAAATGCTTCTTGGCAATGCTTTTCAATTATTCCATCAAAGATATTTTACTGCCATCCACAGGCTAAGCCGCCAGTCCTCAGTTCAGTGAAGAATGGCAAACAAGGCATACCATATGCTAATATAAAAATGTTAGCTTATAACTTTTTTTTCGCCTCTTTGGATCTGGAGCACGTAGCCTCTCAGGAATACAAAGAGCTGCTTCAATTTTCTTGCATGACACTGGCTGATCAGCTGCAAGAGTTTAGGGTATTAATCACTTCATCAGATGTAGTTAAGATGGGTGACTTTTTTTATCTAGGACTTTCTATGAGGTTTCTCGTTTCCATTGTGACTTTTTCTGTTCTTGTGAACTCAGATGAGACTAAAATCTAAAAGTCTGTGGCAGTCAGGACAAAGCAGCTCTCTGTATCCAGCTGAAGAAAAGCACAGTGCTGCATTCAGAAGGTCTCCAAGCTTGAGCTCTCTACCAAAGATGGCCAAGTAACTTGGCTTTTGGAAAAAAATGTCACTCAGGGGGTTTAGGCCACGTTAATCCCCACAGCCGGTTCCATCTTGTTCTCCTTGCTTACCTGTTGTGTTTGCACATGAAGCACCATGGGGAGGTGTGGTTGGATGTCACACCTTTTCTTCATATAGATATGCTGCCAGGTGTTGACTGGTGACAGAAAGGCACTTTAGGTGACTGAGAAAATAGCTCCTTTTGGACTGTCGTTTTGCCTGTCTCTCTTCTGGGCAGAGGACAGCCGATGGCAGACTTTTTCTCAAACCCCATCCTGCCAAAATCAAGCAGAAGCCTCAAAACACTCCTGGAGCTCGTGTTTGGGGAGTCTGAACTTGCCACCTCCTGCCACCATGAATGTAGGAAGTGAGAGGCTGGACACAGGTAGAATCAAACCTGCTTTCTACTTAGCAGACTGTAAGCTGCTGTGCTGCTGCTGGCCAGATCTGGTCTTCTGCTTTTCTAACAGAACAGCTCATTTTGCAGTTTTTCATTGACCAAAGCTGTTGGAATATAATCATGCCTAGACTAAATCTATTGCTGGCATACTTCCACTGAAGTCCTTAGTAGTGCTGCAAATAAGAGCTTGACCTCTTATGACTGCAAATAATGCTAAGCTACATTAATCTGCTAATGACTCTGGGAACGGCTCCCTTAGTTCATCCCCACAGATCTCTTTCCCTGTCTTCTCCTTTGAAAGGTTTCATCAGCTGGAGAAACACCTGCTCTGTCCACATGCTGGAGAAACAACCTGCATCCTTCTCATCTATCAAGGAGATGGATAGCACCTCAAAACAGTCTTCAATCACTACCCTGTCCCTGTCCATGACAGCATGTCAGAATCTGAATTGAAATACAGAAGAAAGACAATCTAGGGACTGGATCTTTTCAGAGGCTCTCTGGCCAAGAGCTGTGCTGCAGGGAAACATCTGAGTGTAGCTGAGGAGTGAGGCTTACTGAGCCATCTGCATGATTGTTCTTCATCGTCTTGAATGCTTGCTATTGCCCAGGAATATTAGCATATTTCCCATGTTGAATCTTTCCTCCCACTGATTGCAGGACTATTTATATTCCCAAATGACTTCCTCTCCCACTGGGAAATCCAGCCACTTAGTAACTTGTTTAACAATGTGGACCATTAGCCTGAAGCAGTTCAGAAGAGAACTTGCACGTATCTGTGCTTTGGAATAATTCTTGTGCTATTTCAGGAAGCTGTTGCTTGGCATAAATATTAGCTCTTAAAAGTCTCATTCTTTTCTCTCTCTGTTTTTGTTTGTTGGTTTGGTTTGGGTTTTTGTTTTTAATTTTAATTTATTTTTTTCTATTTCCAGTTCTGGCAATGTGGAGACTGGGTGGATGTAGTGATAGATGACCGGCTGCCATTTCTAAATGGAAGATACCTGTCTGTACACCCTCGAACATCAAATGAATTCTGGCCATCCTTGCTGGAAAAAGCATATGCCAAGTAAATATACCTGACCTATTCTTCCACCCAGTGTTGAATTCCTTTCATGGGTGGTTTGACCCTCTGCTTCATGCCAAACACCCAGGGAGCAGGAGCTCAGGCTAACAGCTGTGTATGTTGTGCTGTGCTTATGGAAGGGACTGTGGCTTCATGTAAACATGGGGCCAACATGACGTGGAGATGCTGGTCTCAGGTTGAAGACCTAAATGTACCTGGTCCAACTCTGGGATGTTAATGCCTGAGAAGTAAAATGAACAGGGCATTGGATGTGACACAGAAATGGCTGGGCATCTCCTTCTTTAAGCAAACTACTTTGTTTTCCTTTCCTTGTTTTCCTCTGTTTAAAACTGCAGACTTTTTAAGCAGGGATTACCTCTGTTTACAGTCACTGATTAGAGGTCGTGCAGATATTTGGAGCAGGCAATGAGAAGGAAGCGTGACTTAAGAACATACCCAGGCACAACACATGCAGTCCTGTGAGTCTCTGGTCAGCTCTTGCTTCACACAGAGAGTTCTGACTCTTGGCTGAGGTCCACACAGAGTACTGCAGGTTTAATAATGGTTAATAAAGAGATATTTAAAAAATTGTCTGAGGAGTGAAGGGATGAGACTGTGGTCCCTTAGCATCTGTAGCATTGCCCATCATTATGCTGAGGAGAAATTCCTCTGCCGGGAGGAGTGTGAAGGGCTGGAGCTTGGTACACATGCCCTACATCAAGCTGGTGTAACGTTTACAATGCAATACAGAGGAGCTGAAGAAGAGAGCTAATTATTTTGGCAGATTTGGTCAGGAATAAGCAAATGTTAAAGCAGCATCTGAGCAACTCGGGAGTAGGATGCATTTTGTCCTGAGATAGCTCAGAAAAGTTGACTCAGGATTCAGTATCAATTTGCTGCATAAGATTTTAATTACAAAGCAAACCAAACCTCTATTAAATTAAAGTTGCAAGCTATGCTGTTTATGAGATTCCCATTTGAAAAGTTTTTCCCCAGTGCCCATGACAAATTCTTTTCATCAGTGTAGGACAAGGACAACCCTTCAAAATACAATTAGCTGCAGACTTCATTTGATTACATTCATTAAATACAGTGGGTATGGTGGGGTTTAACAGCCTGCTCTACCTGCTCTAAGTACAGCATGTTCCAGCTTATTTGCTGTCTCAATAAAAAGCACACGATAAAAACAAGGACTGTGTTGGCAATATTAAATTGTTATCCTATTATTGTACTCTAGCAGAGTGAATTGGTAACAGGGCTGAAAACTTGTTTCTGTCTTGCATTGGGAACAGAGGTGAATACTTTCACCTCTTTCTTCTTCCTGTTTCTCCTTTGAAAAAGGGATCCTGGCCGTTTTTGTGAAGAGTCGTGACAAAATACAACGTAGAAGCTAACAGTTTAGCTCCATCTGATCTGTAACATCCATTTGAACAAGTCCTCCTCGGTTTGGCTCCTTTCCTGTTCAGAAGGAAACTGGATACTTCAAGATGAGATGCAAAATGTCTACGTTGGCATGAGACACACCTTATTATTTTCCACTGCTTGTAAATGGCTCTAGACATCTGCCTCATAAGTGGGTGAATACATAGGAAAAAATCCTGTTTTTCCCTCATTCATTCCACAGAGCATACATTGTGTCTCGCCATGTATTTTTGATCACATTATCTTTCATTAGCTGTCCCCGTTGTCCACACACCCCAGGCTCCTCCCATGCTCACCACCTCAATGCGCATGTCCATTTTGAAAGCCATCATTGTATGTTGTTTATCAAAACACAGTGTAAAGACTATTTATTTATTTATTTATTTATTTCCAGGTTACGGGGCTCCTACCAGCACTTACATGGAGGGTACCTTTCTGATGCCTTAGTAGACCTCACAGGTGGAGTCCAAATGCAGTTTTCATTGAAGGATCCACCTCCTGATCTGGAGGAGATACTGAAAGCAGCTGACAAGTCTCGATGTCTGATGGGGTGTAGTACCTCAGGCCAGGTGAGTCATGGGGCCAGTAGCCTGCCTTGCTTGGTTTAGCATGTCTGCATAAAGGTTGCTCTTTTGAGTGTAAAAGCAAGTCCATAATCACTCTGTGCAATACTTACAGTTTATGGATGCCTGAAGCGATCTTGGCAGCAGAAAGTAGATAAGGTTATGCAGTAAGGAATTGCCATGGTTTGAACCCAGCAGGGAGCCAAACACCACGCAGCCGCTTGCTCATACCAATTCCCACACTGAATTCAAAACACAGCACTATTCCAGCAACTAAGAAGAAAAATTAGCTCTGTCTTAGCCAAAACCAGAACAGGGATGTAAAGCCTTTTTGGATAGATGTTGATGGATTGGTCTGTCAGAGAGGGGTCTGTGGCTTCTCTCCTGGCTCATTCCACTGTAATAGAGCGGTGTCTTCTTGCAGCAGGGCTGATTTTGGCCTCATAGCTTTGCAATCGATACTAGCAAGGCCAAAATGCACCTCTCTTTGCGAGAGGACATTATTGTTGCATTGTGGTTTGCAGGCTACTGGTATTAACGCTGGGAAGTTGCAAAAGGCTTTATGATGCTCAGCAAGTATCTTGTTAAAAGGTTGCCAGGGCTTCCCTTACTATGTAAGGGAAGACTGCAAGCTGTGTGACATTGGACCAGTAGTGCCTGGTTCATCAGGAAACAAAGCTCAGCTGTTGTAAACAAGCCAAGAAGGCCAACAACATCCCGGCCTGTATCAGGAAAAGTGTGTCTAGCAGGAGTAGGGAAGTGATCATGCCCCTGTACTCAGTACTAGTGAGGCCTCAGCTTGAGTACTGTGTTCGGTTTTGGATGTCTCAGCATAAGAAAGACAGGAAGGTGCTGGAGTGTGTCCAGAGAAGGGCAGCGAAGCTGATGAGGGGTCTAGAGAACACGTCTTATAAGGAGTAGCTGAGGGAACTGGGATTGTTTAGTCTGGAGAAGAGGAGTTTGAGGGGAGACCTCATTGCTTTCTTCGACTACCTAAGAGGAGATTGTGGAGAGGTGAGTGTTGGTCTCTTATCCCAAGTTACTAGTGATTGAATGAGAGGAAATGGGTTCAAGTTTCACCAGGGGAGGTTTCGATTGTCTGTTAGGAAAAATTTCTTTACTGCAAGAGTGTTGAGGCATTGGAACAGGCTGCCCAAGGAGGTGGTGGAGTCACCATCCCTGGAGGTGTTCAGAAAGTGTGTAGACCTGGCACTTCAGAACATGGTTTAGTAGTCATGGTAGCATTGGGTTGATGGTTGGACTTGATGATCTTAGAGGTCTTTTCCAACCTTAATGATTCTATGACTAACCCCTCAGCCAGGTAGCTGATACTGAGCTGTGGGGTGGCAGGGAAATTCTGCCAGTGATCCACACCTAAGGTCATTCTGCAGTTACAGCAGCTCTGGATCATTGCAGATCTTGCAACTCTATGAAGACCTGTAGTTTTGTTAAATTTGATGGCCTGCTTCTGGCTGCAGTAAGAACAAGTCACATTCCTCTGGAGCTGGTGTATCTGAAATACTGCTGTACTCAAAACCAAATGTCTTTTTCTGCCATGCCAAAAGACAGTTCTAGAAACTGTTGGCTATGCTTTTGCAGTATGGCAGAGAGCTAAAAGCTGTGCCTTCTCCCTTCTGCAGCTGAGGAACATAGAGATGAGGAATGGAATTGTACAAGGTCATGCCTACACTGTTACAGGAGCTGTTAAGGTAAGATCGAGGACTTGTTCTTGCCTGGTAGCAGTCACACTACTGTTCTATTCAGTGTAATTTTAATTAGCTTAATACTTAGAAGGAACTGTTGAAAGCACATAGTTGAAGGTCCGGGAGATGGAAGGATTCTGACACAATGGGAAGAGAGAGGATATCTGAATCCTGTAATTTTTTTCTAATGGAAAAATGCAACCTGCATTCACTTTTGTTTTGAGACCTTTCAACAGCAAATACAGCATTTATGCAGATTTTCTTTCCACGCTGATCCTTAAAAAAGTCACTTTTCTGTTTCAGATGGGAATAGAAGCACTGGCTGAAATTGTGGGATTTGTCATATAATGCAAATCTACATTTGCTCAGCTCAATCACAAGCTGCCAAAAATCAGTCTGAAAAATAAATAACTCACTGCTCAGGAACAGCATTTCTCCGTCTTTTAAAGCTGTTCTACTCATGCAGAACTTCTCCTGGCTAGTTATTAATATTGCTGATCTGAAAACAGGACCAATTTATCACACAGATCAAATGAAAGGAAGGATTTTATTTTTTTTTTTAACTAGAAGTCAGAACATGGCTTACCCCAGTAAGCTGTAATGCACACATGGAGAGTTAACAGTGAGCAAGGCCAAGAAAGAGGCCAAACAATGGGTATGCTATCAAGATAGCTACAGTATGTTTTAATCTCAGAACCTAAAGAACTTTGGAAAGGGGATGGCATTTTCCCTAAGCTGTTTTTTTCCCCTCTGCCCCTCTCTTTAATGGCTTCCTCTAGTAGCTTGGCTTTGGCTCATAGCCCCTCATGCCGTGGCATACTTGGGGCTGTCATCATAGTCAGTGTGCTGCTTCTCAGAGGACGCTTTCTCCAAGCCAAGAGGATCCAAACTGGAAGGGTGAGGGTCACCAGGCTCTAGAGAAGGCCCCAAATGGCTCTGTCCAAGACAGAGATGGTAGGATCCAGAATCCTGTTGGAAAGGCAGCAGACTGTTTCATCTTCCAGCTGCTGGTGATGTGTGCAGAGAGGAGAAACAGTCTTTGTCTCACCTTATGGGAGTCCCAAGGCATCAGAGGCTGTCCTCTAGGGAAATGACCTGAGGCCAGCCAGAGGCTGAGTGTTCTCCTCGGAAGAGACTGTTGTGGTATTTGTTTCCAACACTGCCTGTGTGCGTAAGGAGAGCCAGAAACAAAAGGTTTGCTGCTTCTTTCTAATTCCACCATTTTGGCTTCACTGATGAAAGTGAGTTGCTTTTGGCTTGAAACAGTGACAGCAAGAGAAAAAAGCACCAGAAACTCCAGCTATCAGAAACCACAGTACTGTAGATACAGAACCACAGAATCTGTTTATCATCATCATTGCTGGCTGTCAACATTCACTCCAGGCAGTCTGGTGACCTCGTTCCTCAAAGTCTCTGCTGACTCACAGCATCAGATGTACAGAATTAAGCACTGGACTTTCCCAAGGCTGTTGAAGTCAATGCCGCAGCTCCCCTCTTGGTCAGCTGCTAACTGTCCTCGGGAAAGCAAAATGTGTGCAGTTTTCTCTCAGACGTCACTCCTTTACAGTGTAGCAAAAGGCAGTAATTTTTAGCTGCAGTCCAATGAGACCAGAAGTTAAACCAGGTCTCCGAGGTATAGAAGAAGATCTATTTTGTTACCCATCTCTTCACTGAATATCGCAATTGTAAAAAGCTGTGACTGAGTTTATTTTTCTTTCCTCTTTACAGATACGCTACAAGAATGGCTGGAAACATATCATCAGGATCTGGAATCCGTGGGGCCATGGGGAGTGGAAGGGGCCCTGGAGTGATACGTATGATCTTAAAGCTTTAATCTCATAAGGAGAATCAGTCTTTTATAGGCTTAATGTAAAAGGCCTCTGCCTTGTACCCATTATAATGAAGAAGACATTTCTAAATCCATTCATTATAAGCATTATTTCCATCTGCAAAGCAGCTGCCCACAGAAATCCAATCCACAGAAAACTAATGCAGCATTGATTTTATATGTGGTCCTCACTAGGCCTAGCTCAGCTATCCCTTTTTGTCTATGTGTACATTTTTCCCAGTGGGTAATTCCACACAAGTCATGGATGAGAGAGTTTTTATTACCTGGAGTAATCTCTGGCCATACCCCTAGGCACTGACTGACTGCTTCTATTGAATTCTCCTGCAACAATTGTGCATCTACCTTCCTGCTCCTTCTTCTCTTCCCATGAGTCTGAATCTGGGAAGAGAATGGTTAGCAGAATCCATGAGAGTAGGGCAGTATTTTTACGTAGTATTGAACTCAGACAAAAAGGATTCTTGGTTATTGCAAAGGCAAAGTACTGCTGGGTGGCTTGAACTGGTCTTTTGCACCCTGTGTAAAGCTTTGGAGATGCAAGGAGCACTTTGCTGCTGTGTGTATAAGCTAGCTTCTCTTTCCTGAGGAAAGAAGTGATACAGAGGAAGACTGCAAGTGTTTCGTAGATAGATAGATGTTAGTTTTCCTGGTGGAATTGCATCAGTGTTTTTCTGACTTGAGAGATGTTCGTGTGTCACTCTTACATGATTTAATAGCATCCCACCTCTCCCTGTTGCTAAGAACACTCACAACTTCCCTCCTGAGAAAAGTCAAGCTAGCGTGTTGCATCTGCATGAGCTGGAAGGCGGTGCAGGCATGTTTAAAGCTGGGATAACAGCTATCTACTCAGACAGCATCCTCCCATTTTTTATTTTTTTTTTGGAAGGGTGAACTATAATCCTAACTATAATTGAAATGTCAGCAGAGCACATTCACAGGTAAGCTGCATAAATCAATAAACTATTGATTTGTGCTCTGTTTATTTATCTTAAACTCTGCAGAAAGTACAATTATCACTTAATTATAAACATGCTGCTTGGAAATGATACATTTGACTGACTAATGTGCCCTCTACATGTCAATGTAATATCAGCACTTCAGAGTGCTATGTCTGGATACCTCGCTAACCTCTCCAGCATGTGGACAGGTGATGAGGGCTTGGAGGGCTGAGGAAGCGTTCCCCATCCCAGGGTGGGAACTTCAGAGAGGCACAACAAAGGCACAGAGCTCTGTTTGCTAGCCTTGGCTATGAAAGTATCAAATACAGTCCTGTTCCCAACATGCAGTTTGCTCATCGCTGCTGATCCCTCATGACTTGATGGGCTGTTTAGAGGAATGGGCTGGCCAGAGAGATGGAAAATTGTGCCTCATGCCTGCTTGTTGATTTGTTTTTGTTTGCAGCTCTCCTCAGTGGGACCATGTTGAGCCTGAATACAGAGAAAAATTCCTCAGAAATAAGGATGATGGAGAATTCTGGTATTTTCCTCTTGATCCTTCTGTCTGCCACATTTTACGTTTGTGTCCATCATGCAAAAAAGAGTAATTTAGGCAATTCTCTGCTCTTAGTGATGGCTCAAGGCACCCAGTGTTAGTTGTGTGCAAACAACCAATTGGAGGTTGTCCTGGCCCCATAGTTTCAGAGGAAGCAAGACCTGGAGAAATGGAGCTGGCCAAGATTAGGTAACAAACTGATGAAAAGAACGCAAAGTGAAAATCCAGCTAAGACCTAGTAATTTTGTCCTACTGCCCTTCCCTGTAAAGCACCTATCTTGAACCTTGGACTACCTGGTTCTTGAAGGGAACAGCTCATAGAGCTTATGCATTTAACTGCTGTGCAGGTGTCTGTGTTTTTCATTGCCTCTGATTATTCTTAAATCCAGTTTAGCCATCCTTTAGAAAAGCTACTATTATTCAGAAAGTGTGCACTTGCCCTATGAGGCTCTGAGGAAAGCAGAGAAACATCAGGCTGCTCTGAGATAGACACTGCAGGCTTCAGCAAAGCACAAGTGCAGGGCAGGACACTGCAGAGGGACAGACAAAGCAAGGTGCAGTGACAGAGATGTGTTGAAGGTAGCAGGGCTCCACTTAAGTACCACCGAACGTGCCCTGTAATTTCCCTGGGGCTTTAGGTGCACTTAGGGCAGCAAAAAAGTACCATGAGCTGACCTCTTCTGCAAGGTGCCACCAGCTCAGCTGCAGCCTGCTGTGCTTTCTGTAATCCCCTTTTAAAGACATGGTGGGTGAACATGAGTACCTGACCGGTGCCTCAAAATGAAAGGTGAGACTTTTTGCCTTCTCTGCAGGATGTCCTGTGAAAACTTCAAGGAGCAGTTTTCCTGGCTGTACGTATGTAACAGCACTCCAACGTTTCTGGACTTTGGAGATCAGCATTGCACAACGTGGTCTCTGGACAGGTACAACAACCTGTGGAGTCCAGTCCTTGCCACAGGCAGGAAAAACTATTCTTCAGGTAATGAGCGCTTGCTGCAGCCACCCAGTCCTCTCCTCCTCTTGATTGGGGCTTATAGTGAAATGCTCACTCTTAAGCACCAAACTGCAGAAATATAGATTGCCCTTTCCCATTACAGCACCTATCAGCTAAAGAGGCAGAAACAAAGCAGCAGCAATGGCTGCTGAGTTAAAACAGGAGACTTGTGATTTAGAAATCCTGAACTCTTTAAATCAAAATATGCTTGTCTGTTTTCTTCTAGCCAGTTGCAGGAGGTGTTGCAGGGGACCTCACCAGAAAATCTGGTCGGGCATATATGTAGCTGATTTTACAGAGTGAAAAATACTCTGAAATTAAATGAATATGAAATTAAAGAATTGTGCTACAATGCTCTACTTTCAAAGGTAGAAAGGCCTTTGAACATATAAGACATTGCCTGTGCAATGACTCTTCTCGCAGTCCAAGCTCCAATTACTAGTAACATTTTTAAAACAATTTTTTATTTTATCTTACTTTTTTTTTTCAACTGCATCACTATTTGGGCTCTGTGGTTTTAATCAAAGCTGGTAGCATGTGGTCAGTGAAGAAGCTTCTCTTTTTTTCTGTAATGTTGATCCCTGATGGAGCAGTAAACAGGTTCCAGCTTACAGGTTTCAGCCTCCTCTTCATAACCTGAATTGCCTGTGTGTCAAGGGGTGACAACAAAGCAGTGCCTGGGCTGCTGCACACCACAGGCACTGGAACTGAGCGAGCATGTGCAGGGACTGAACCGAAGACATGTGAGCAGAGCCATTTTTCCTTGGAGCTGTGTTTTCCACCAGCCTTCTAGTAAAGTTCCCGTTCAAGTATAGTCAGGGTAAACTGTGGCTTTCAAGGCTATCTAACACAGCTACATGGCTTAATGTCTAGACTAGTTTGAACCTCAGTTCTTTTTCCCCAGTTTGGGCATTTTACTGCTTTTTCATTAGGGCTGCTTCCTGTTAACCAAGAAGAAGCCTCTTCCCTCTGGTGCTCAATGTTTGTCCATCACAAACAGTAACGGGAGGAAAGGGGAGGATAGTTTTGGACCATTTTGTCTTTTTCTTTTATGCAGGCAGCAGTTGTTTTCAGCTCAGCCACTGGATCAGGCAGCTGATTAAGAATCACTGCTTTCCTGCCTCTGGAAAAGTGTGCCATGCAGGTGAAGCAGATGTAAGGGGGGGTTGAGAAATCTGCATGACTTTTATGACTTTGCCAGAGATTTCTAGAATGATTAATACGCAATTAGTTTAACTCCAGATGCCTCAAGTTCTGCTGGTAATATAGAGACTACAGTCCTTTGTGGTATTGAAAGGATCTTGGAGCAGTAACTACCTATTCCTCTGGGTCCATATAACCAATATCTGATGCAATAGGCTGCCACTAGGACATCTGTGTGACTACTATTAATCTATTAACACTTTCTCAGCAGATGCAGTTTCAAGGAACCCTCAGTATTTTTTCAAAGTGCCAGATTATGACCCAAAAAGCTATAATGTAGTCATTTCGCTCATGCAAAAACAGACTGAGAATATGCAGAATGTGAAAAACCTGAGGATTGGATTTTTGATCACCATGGTAAGCACAATCAGGTATCATGTAGGCACTGTTGTTTTCTGTGTGGCTTATTATACCTGTACATGGAAGAGAAAGATAGAATTGCCTTTTGGTCAACAAAAAGAGATCAGTCAGTATATGGAGTGAATTTCTGGATGCCTTCTATCATAGAACATCGCAGGCAAAGCACAGTTAAGCACACTAAGTGTCCGTTATTCATGTCTTGAGAGAGGAAAGATTGAACTTTTAGTGCTCTAGCATCCCAAAAACATCCCTGGGAAACTCGGGGATTTCCCAGGTTATGAGATGTGATAGGGCAGTATCTTCTGTGCCCAGCGGTGCTGGTAACATACTTTGATGGCCTGGCACAAAGCGTGGCAGCCAGCACTAACCACAGTGCTACCACAGGTCTGGTAGGGAAGTGAATGGCTTCTTGTTCCTCAAAATGGACCTGGCTTACTCACCTCCCTTTTCTATCACAGAAATGCCATGCAGAACCTATTTACAAAGTTCATGTAAGGCTTTGCTTAAAACCAGCGTGGAGTGAGTCCACTGAGATACCTGGGACCTCCACTACACTTTCTCTGATGTTTTGCTTGGTGACCATCCAGGAAGGTGCCATTTCAAAGCCAGTTGTTGTCAGAGCATTACCAGGCTTACTGGGCTTTGTTGTTGGCTGAGGAGGGTAGGAGGAAGTTTTTGTTAACCTTGAAGAATAAAAGGAAACAGAGGCTATTATGACCCTAACTTTTCCTGATCACTGGAGAGGTTTGCCCTAGTCCCAGACTTTGAATAATTGATGCCATAAGTCCAACAGCTCCCCATAAAGGAGGAGCTTTGTAGTTCATCAAAAACAGCATCTGAGAAATAAAAGATGTAATAAAAAGAGCATCCCTCCAGCTAGTGGAACTCACTGTCCCTGTGCAAGGAGATCTTCTGCCCAGTGCAGATATCAGTCAGGCCTATAGGACTCCATGGGTCTGTTTGTGTGCCACTTGGAAAGAGATACTGCTTCTGGTAAATGAGGAACTCACTTTTTCCAGCATCTCCATCTCCTGTCCCCCAGGAGACATGGAGGTCCCTGCATGCTCTGGCAGGATGCGTGTCCACCCTGATTTAACAGAAATTAGCCTCACTGTGAAGTGATGGTATAGGTCTTGATTCCCTTGAAAAGAGGTTGTTTAATCAGGAGGTAGACTAGGGTACAGTTTTACTCTTTTCTTGCTTGATATTTAAAATTTTTTTCTTCCCTTCCCCTCAGCTCAGGTGTGTTAATTTAGTTTTTCTTTCTCTCGGCATTTTCCCATGGATGGATGAATTGTGATTATTATGTCATGTCTGGATGACGTGGCCTCCTTGGGCTGTCAGCCCATAGCTCACCTGAGGCTCAGGTTGGGCCTCTCATCCTAGGTAATCTCCTACTCAGGAGCTGAAGAGCAAGGTCAGAGCAGACCGTTGCTAGAGGCACCAGGATTACTGTGGAGCACCTGGTCAATGAGGGAACTGGGTCAGTTATGCTGCTCTGTCATGCCATAGCTTTTAGTAATGTAACTTAATGATATTGGTACAAATCCACACAGCAGATTATACAGGAAATAGTCCTGCCGGGACAGAGCCTAAGTACTTTAACGTGAGAGCTGGTCTACCAGCATCCTGCCTTGGTAGCAGCAAAAGCCAATTCTAGGAGCTAAAAGCAGACTAAATGTACAGTGCTATTCCCTCAGTTTATTTCCCAGTGCCTGAGGGCAGTCAGAGGTGGCATCTTTGCGTAAAAGTTTATAGGGATTTTCTTTACATCAGGAGAGTGCAATTGCTGAGATTCATGTGGCTTCACTCTTCCTCCCTGAACTGCTTTCACTGCCGTTATTTATTAGCTGCATCATTCGTTGTTCATTACCTTTTGAGATGCATCAAATTGTTGTTGTGAAGTTAGAAGAGTATTGTCCCTCGGCAGGATGAAAGGGGACTGCAGTGCAGGCAAGGATGCAAACCAGAATGGACATATCTGATAGCTTTAGGAAGCCTTTGATTAAATATAAACGTGAAACACTAATACGTGGCTGTGAGGGAAGTTTAATGTTGTGTGATAGAGCTGAGCGATGTATAGAGGCTGATTCTTATCTCACAGTACTTTTGACTCCATTGAGATATTAATCTACTGCTTCTTTTTACCAGAAGGAATGTGGAATGAGACCCAAAAGTAAAAAAAAAAAAATGATTACACCATTTATTTCTTTGCAGCACTGCCCATTTCTATCTGCTCAAGATCCAACCCATAATATTTGACAGTCTACGTACCTCCCAGCTGTCTGTAACAGTAGTCATCTTTTTTTTTCCCCCCTCCCAAAATAGCAGTTTTATGTTATTTTCTCCCAAAGGCATGGCTCATAAATAACTCTGCCATGCTGTATAACCATTCTAAATGGAATTTATAGACGCTGATGTATTTTGGGGAATATGTTTAGTAAGAGTTTTTTATTATGCTATCTTTACATGTCATCATAGTAATAGCTGTTGCACTATATTTGTTTCATCTCAGCAAAAATACTGAAATAACAGAATAAAGATCAGAATATCCCGTTTTCTTGTGACACTTAGTGGAAAGTTTCGGTTGTGATTCTTGAAGCACTGTCATCTGGGTGAGATGCTTAGTGACCTTTCCAACCACCTTGAGTCATGCTAGATCTCAGGGAAGTTTTAGTAAGAATATTCACCCTTGACTCCTTCATGAACTCCAGTCTGCTTAATGTTAACTGAAGTTCTCTTCAAATCCACATACATTTGTTTGCTTTCTGTTTCTTTCAGTTCTTCCATCCTTGTGCATTTTTGATGTGTCCTTGAACAAAGTCTGTCACCTGGCTGGGCTTTTCATGCCACTGGGAAGGTTAAGGCATGTTAGATGCAGTGTATTATAGAGCTGTGGAAATATAAGGCTGCTGTGGGTGTCCTTGCTAATTTACTTTTGGTTCCTAATATGGAGGGGAGACAGCCAGCTGTATTTTTCTTGCAGGAAAACTCCAAAGTTCTGAAAGAAATTTTTTCCCTGACTCGAGACGTGACCAGTTGCTTTATCTTGAGCCCAGGAACCT